>NC_134483.1:285382125-285687207 GCF_040206685.1 Ascaphus truei
ATAATTTCACTCTCACAACATTATGGCTGGTTGGAGACAGTCCGAAGCACAAGTACCGGGTCGATGGTTCTGGGCGTATACTGGGGGGACGGGGACGACTCCCATGAACCCCTGACTATACCGGGGATACGCTTATCACAATGCCTTTCTGGTCTGTGCTGAAGCAGGGCATTCTGGCAGCCAAGTGGCTTGACCTTTATTAGTGAGCCTGGTTACCCCCTCTCGGTACCACAGACTTAGAAATCGCCAGCTCATATACAGTGCATAAAATATATTTATATATATACCCTTATACACCATTTTAATAAAAAATATCACAAAATTCTTCTAAGTCCCTCGGGAAGAGTGAAAGATGCGGACGTTCATTTTCAGAGATCCTAGACCTTCCTATAAGAAGTTAGCCAAAAAGTAGCTTCGAAAAACGCTTAGGTTAAGTTTCAGAGTTGCTTCTAATGTACCAAAGCTGGACTTAGACATAATTTCACTCTCACAACATTATGGCTGGTTGGAGACAGTCCGAAGCACAAGTACCGGGTCGATGGTTCTGGGCGTATACTGGGGGGACGGGGACGACTCCCATGAACCCCTGACTATACCGGGGATACGCTTATCACAATGCCTTTCTGGTCTGTGCTGAAGCAGGGCATTCTGGAAACCAAGTGGCTTGACCTTTATTAGTGAGCCTGGTTACCCCCTCTCGGAACCACAGACTTAGAAATCGCCAGCTCATATACAGTGCATAAAATATATTTATATATATACCCTTATACACCATTTTAATAAAAAATATCACAAAATTCTTCTAAGTCCCTCGGGAAGAGTGAAAGACGCGCACGTTCATTTTCAGAGCTCCTAGACCTTCCTATAAGAAGTTAGCCAAAAAGTAGCTTCGTAAAACGCTTAGGTTAAGTTTCAGAGTTGCTTCTAATGTACCAAAGCTGGACTTAGACATAATTTGACTCTCACAACATTATGGCTGGTTGGAGACAGTCCGAACCACAAGTACCGGGTCCATGGTTCTGGGCGTATACTGGGGGGGACGGGGACGACTCCCATTAACCCCTGACTATACCGGGGATACGCTTATCACAATGCCTTTCTGGTCTGTGCTGAAGCAGGGCATTATGGCAGCCAAGTGGCTTGACCTTTATTAGTGAGCCTTGTTACCTCCTCTCGGAACCACAGACTTAGAAATCGCCAGCTCATATACAGTGCATAAAATATATTTATATATATACCCTTATACACCATTTTAATAAAAAATATCACAAAATTCTTCTAAGTCCCTCGGGAAAAGTGAAAGACGCGCACGTTCATTTTCAGCGCTCCTAGACCTTCCTATAAGAAGTTAGCCAAAAAGTAGCTTCGAAAAACGCTTAGGTTAAGTTTCAGAGTTGCTTCTAATGTACCAAAGCTGGACTTAGACATAATTTCACTCTCACAACATTATGGCTGGTTGGAGACAGTCCGAACCACAAGTACCGGGTCGATGGTTCTGGGCGTATACTGGGGGGACGGGGACGACTCCCATGAACCCCTGACTATACCGGGGATACGCTTATCACAATGCCTTTCTGGTCTGTGCTGAAGCAGGGCATTCTGGAAACCAAGTGGCTTGACCTTTATTAGTGAGCCTGGTTACCCCCTCTCGGAACCACAGACTTAGAAATCGCCAGCTCATATACAGTGCATAAAATATAATTATATATATACCCTTATACACCATTTTAATAAAAAATATCACAAAATTCTTCTAAGTCCCTCGGGAAGAGTGAAAGACGCGCACGTTCATTTTCAGCGCTCCTAGACCTTCCTATAAGAAGTTAGCCAAAAAGTAGCTTCGAAAAACGCTTAGGTTAAGTTTCAGAGTTGCTTCTAATGTACCAAAGCTGGACTTAGACATAATTTCACTCTCACAACATTATGGCTGGTTGGAGACAGTCCGAAGCACAAGTACCGGGTCCATGGTTCTGGCCGTATACTGGGGGGACGGGGACGACTCCCATTAACCCCTGACTATACCGGGGATACGCTTATCACAATGCCTTTCTGGTCTGTGCTGAAGCAGGGCATTCTGGAAACCAAGTGGCTTGACCTTTATTAGAGAGCCTGGTTACCCCCTCTCGGAACCACAGACATAGAAATCGCCAGCTCATATACAGTGCATAAAATATATTTATATATATATATACCCTTATACACCATTTTAATAAAAAATATCACAAAATTCTTCTAAGTCCCTCGGGAAGAGTGAAAGATGCGGACGTTCATTTTCAGAGATCCTAGACCTTCCTATAAGAAGTTAGCCAAAAAGTAGCTTCGAAAAACGCTTAGGTTAAGTTTCAGAGTTGCTTCTAATGTACCAAAGCTGGACTTAGACATAATTTCACTCTCACAACATTATGGCTGGTTGGAGACAGTCCGAAGCACAAGTACCGGGTCGATGGTTCTGGGCGTATACTGGGGGGACGGGGACGACTCCCATGAACCCCTGACTATACCGGGGATACGCTTATCACAATGACTTTCTGGTCTGTGCTGAAGCAGGGCATTCTGGCAGCCAAGTGGCTTGACCTTTATTAGTGAGCCTGGTTACCCCCTCTCGGTACCACAGACTTAGAAATCGCCAGCTCATATACAGTGCATAAAATATATTTATATATATACCCTTATACACCATTTTAATAAAAAATATCACAAAATTCTTCTAAGTCCCTCGGGAAGAGTGAAAGATGCGGACGTTCATTTTCAGAGATCCTAGACCTTCCTATAAGAAGTTAGCCAAAAAGTAGCTTCGAAAAACGCTTAGGTTAAGTTTCAGAGTTGCTTCTAATGTACCAAAGCTGGACTTAGACATAATTTCACTCTCACAACATTATGGCTGGTTGGAGACAGTCCGAAGCACAAGTACCGGGTCGATGGTTCTGGGCGTATACTGGGGGGACGGGGACGACTCCCATGAACCCCTGACTATACCGGGGATACGCTTATCACAATGCCTTTCTGGTCTGTGCTGAAGCAGGGCATTCTGGAAACCAAGTGGCTTGACCTTTATTAGTGAGCCTGGTTACCCCCTCTCGGAACCACAGACTTAGAAATCGCCAGCTCATATACAGTGCATAAAATATATTTATATATATACCCTTATACACCATTTTAATAAAAAATATCACAAAATTCTTCTAAGTCCCTCGGGAAGAGTGAAAGACGCGCACGTTCATTTTCAGAGCTCCTAGACCTTCCTATAAGAAGTTAGCCAAAAAGTAGCTTCGTAAAACGCTTAGGTTAAGTTTCAGAGTTGCTTCTAATGTACCAAAGCTGGACTTAGACATAATTTGACTCTCACAACATTATGGCTGGTTGGAGACAGTCCGAACCACAAGTACCGGGTCCATGGTTCTGGGCGTATACTGGGGGGGACGGGGACGACTCCCATTAACCCCTGACTATACCGGGGATACGCTTATCACAATGCCTTTCTGGTCTGTGCTGAAGCAGGGCATTATGGCAGCCAAGTGGCTTGACCTTTATTAGTGAGCCTTGTTACCTCCTCTCGGAACCACAGACTTAGAAATCGCCAGCTCATATACAGTGCATAAAATATATTTATATATATACCCTTATACACCATTTTAATAAAAAATATCACAAAATTCTTCTAAGTCCCTCGGGAAAAGTGAAAGACGCGCACGTTCATTTTCAGCGCTCCTAGACCTTCCTATAAGAAGTTAGCCAAAAAGTAGCTTCGAAAAACGCTTAGGTTAAGTTTCAGAGTTGCTTCTAATGTACCAAAGCTGGACTTAGACATAATTTCACTCTCACAACATTATGGCTGGTTGGAGACAGTCCGAACCACAAGTACCGGGTCGATGGTTCTGGGCGTATACTGGGGGGACGGGGACGACTCCCATGAACCCCTGATTATACCGGGGATACGCTTATCACAATGCCTTTCTGGTCTGTGCTGAAGCAGGGCATTCTGGAAACCAAGTGGCTTGACCTTTATTAGTGAGCCTGGTTACCCCCTCTCGGAACCACAGACTTAGAAATCGCCAGCTCATATACAGTGCATAAAATATAATTATATATATACCCTTATACACCATTTTAATAAAAAATATCACAAAATTCTTCTAAGTCCCTCGGGAAGAGTGAAAGACGCGCACGTTCATTTTCAGCGCTCCTAGACCTTCCTATAAGAAGTTAGCCAAAAAGTAGCTTCGAAAAACGCTTAGGTTAAGTTTCAGAGTTGCTTCTAATGTACCAAAGCTGGACTTAGACATAATTTCACTCTCACAACATTATGGCTGGTTGGAGACAGTCCGAAGCACAAGTACCGGGTCCATGGTTCTGGCCGTATACTGGGGGGACGGGGACGACTCCCATTAACCCCTGACTATACCGGGGATACGCTTATCACAATGCCTTTCTGGTCTGTGCTGAAGCAGGGCATTCTGGAAACCAAGTGGCTTGACCTTTATTAGAGAGCCTGGTTACCCCCTCTCGGAACCACAGACATAGAAATCGCCAGCTCATATACAGTGCATAAAATATATTTATATATATATATACCCTTATACACCATTTTAATAAAAAATATCACAAAATTCTTCTAAGTCCCTCGGGAAGAGTGAAAGACGCGCACGTTCATTTTCAGAGCTCCTAGACCTTCCTATAAGAAGTTAGCCAAAAAGTAGCTTCGAAAAACGCTTAGGTTAAGTTTCAGAGTTGCTTCTAATGTACCAAAGCTGGACTTAGACATAATTTGACTCTCACAACATTATGGCTGGTTGGAGACAGTCCGAACCACAAGTACCGGGTCCATGGTTCTGGGCGTATACTGGGGGGGACGGGGACGACTCCCATTAACCCCTGACTATACCGGGGATACGCTTATCACAATGCCTTTCTGGTCTGTGCTGAAGCAGGGCATTATGGCAGCCAAGTGGCTTGACCTTTATTAGTGAGCCTTGTTACCTCCTCTCGGAACCACAGACTTAGAAATCGCCAGCTCATATACAGTGCATAAAATATATTTATATATATACCCTTATACACCATTTTAATAAAAAATATCACAAAATTCTTCTAAGTCCCTCGTGAAGAGTGAAAGATGCGGACGTTCATTTTCAGAGCTCCTAGACCTTCCTATAAGAAGTTAGCCAAAAAGTAGCTTCGAAAAACGCTTAGGTTAAGTTTCAGAGTTGCTTCTAATGTACCAAAGCTGGACTTAGACATAATTTCACTCTCACAACATTATGGCTGGTTGGAGACAGTCCGAAGCACAAGTACCGGGTCGATGGTTCTGGGCGTATACTGGGGGGACGGGGACGACTCCCATGAACCCCTGACTATACCGGGGATACGCTTATCACAATGCCTTTCTGGTCTGTGCTGAAGCAGGGCATTCTGTAAACCAAGTGGCTTGACCTTTATTAGTGAGCCTGGTTACCCCCTCTCGGAACCACAGACTTAGAAATCGCCAGCTCATATACAGTGCATAAAATATATTTATATATATACCCTTATACACCATTTTAATAAAAAATATCACAAAATTCTTCTAAGTCCCTCGGGAAGAGTGAAAGACGCGCACGTTCATTTTCAGAGCTCCTAGACCTTCCTATAAGAAGTTAGGAAAAAAGTAGCTTCGTAAAACGCTTAGGTTAAGTTTCAGAGTTGCTTCTAATGTACCAAAGCTGGACTTAGACATAATTTGACTCTCACAACATTATGGCTGGTTGGAGACAGTCCGAACCACAAGTACCGGGTCGATGGTTCTGGGCGTATACTGGGGGGACGGGGACGACTCCCATTAACCCCTGACTATACCGGGGATACGCTTATCACAATGCCTTTCTGGTCTGTGCTGAAGCAGGGCATTCTGGCAGCCAAGTGGCTTGACCTTTATTAGTGAGCCTGGTTACCCCCTCTCGGTACCACAGACTTAGAAATCGCCAGCTCATATACAGTGCATAAAATATATTTATATATATACCCTTATACACCATTTTAATAAAAAATATCACAAAATTCTTCTAAGTCCCTCGGGAAGAGTGAAAGATGCGGACGTTCATTTTCAGAGCTCCTAGACCTTCCTATAAGAAGTTAGCCAAAAAGTAGCTTCGAAAAACGCTTAGGTTAAGTTTCAGAGTTGCTTCTAATGTACCAAAGCTGGACTTAGACATAATTTGACTCTCACAACATTATGGCTGGTTGGAGACAGTCCGAACCACAAGTACCGGGTCCATGGTTCTGGGCGTATACTGGGGGGGACGGGGACGACTCCCAATAACCCCTGACTATACCGGGTATACGCTTATCACAATGCCTTTCTGGTCTGTGCTGAAGCAGGGCATTCTGGCAGCCAAGTGGCTTGACCTTTATTAGTGAGCCTGGTTACCCCCTCTCGGAACCACAGACTTAGAAATCGCCAGCTCATATACAGTGCATAAAATATATTTCTATATATACCCTTATACACCATTTTAATAAAAAATATCACAAAATTCTTCTAAGTCCCTCGGGAAGAGTGAAAGACGCGCACGTTCATTTTTAGCGCTCCTAGACCTTCCTATAAGAAGTTAGCCAAAAAGTAGCTTCGAAAAACGCTTAGGTTAAGTTTCAGAGTTGCTTCTAATGTACCAAAGCTGGACTTAGACATAATTTCACTCTCACAACATTATGGCTGGTTGGAGACAGTCCGAACCACAAGTACCGGGTCGATGGTTCTGGGCGTATACTGGGGGGACGGGGACGACTCCCATGAACCCCTGACTATACCGGGGATACGCTTATCACAATGCCTTTCTGGTCTGTGCTGAAGCAGGGCATTCTGGAAACCAAGTGGCTTGACCTTTATTAGAGAGCCTGGTTACCCCCTCTCGGAACCACAGACATAGAAATCGCCAGCTCATATACAGTGCATAAAATATATTTATATATATATACCCTTATACACCATTGTAATAAAAAATATCACAAAATTCTTCTAAGTCCCTCGGGAAGAGTGAAAGACGCGCACGTTCATTTTCAGAGCTCCTAGACCTTCCTATAAGAAGTTAGCCAAAAAGTAGCTTCGAAAAACGCTTAGGTTAAGTTTCAGAGTTGCTTCTAATGTACCAAAGCTGGACTTAGACATAATTTGACTCTCACAACATTATGGCTGGTTGGAGACAGTCCGAACCACAAGTACCGGGTCCATGGTTCTGGGCGTATACTGGGGGGGACGGGGACGACTCCCAATAACCCCTGACTATACCGGGGATACGCTTATCACAATGCCTTTCTGGTCTGTGCTGAAGCAGGGCATTATGGCAGCCAAGTGGCTTGACCTTTATTAGTGAGCCTGGTTACCCCCTCTCGGAACCACAGACTTAGAAATCGCAAGCTCATATACAGTGCATAAAATATATTTATATATATACCCTTATACACCATTTTAATAAAAAATATCACAAAATTCTTCTAAGTCCCTCGGGAAGAGTGAAAGATGCGCACGTTCATTTTCAGAGCTCCTAGACCTTCCTATAAGAAGTTAGCCAAAAAGTAGCTTCGAAAAACGCTTACTGTAGGTTAAGTTTCAGAGTTGCTTCTAATGTACCAAAGCTGGACTTAGACATAATTTCACTCTCACAACATTATGGCTGGTTGGAGACTGTCCGAACCACAAGTACAGGGTCGATGGTTCTGGGCGTATACTGGGGGGACGGGGACGACTCCCATGAACCCCTGACTATACCGGGGATACGCTTATCACAATGCCTTTCTGGTCTGTGCTGAAGCAGGGCATTATGGCAGCCAAGTGGCTTGACCTTTATTAGTGAGCCTGGTTACCCCCTCTCGGAACCACAGACTTAGAAATCGCCAGCTCATATACAGTGCATAAAATATATTTATATATATACCCTTATACACCATTTTAATAAAAAATATCACAAAATTCTTCTAAGTCCCTCGGGAAGAGTGAAAGACGAGCACGTTCATTTTTAGCGCTACTAGACCTTCCTATAAGAAGTTAGCCAAAAAGTAGCTTCGAAAAACGCTTAGGTTAAGTTTCAGAGTTGCTTCTAATGTACCAAAGCTGGACTTAGACATAATTTCACTCTCACAACATTATGGCTGGTTGGAGACAGTCCGAACCACAAGTACCGGGTCGATGGTTCTGGGCGTATACTGGGGGGACGGGGACGACTCCCATGAACCCCTGACTATACCGGGGATACGCTTATCACAATGCCTTTCTGGTCTGTGCTGAAGCAGGGCATTATGGCAGCCAAGTGGCTTGACCTTTATTAGTGAGCCTGGTTACCCCCTCTCGGAACCACAGACTTAGAAATAGCCAGCTCATATACAGTGCATAAAATATATTTATATATATACCCTTATACACCATTTTAATAAAAAATATCACAAAATTCTTCTAAGTCCCTCGGGAAGAGTGAAAGACGCGCACGTTCATTTTCAGCGCTCCTAGACCTTCCTATAAGAAGTTAGCCAAAAAGTAGCTTCGAAAAACGCTTAGGTTAAGTTTCAGATTTGCTTCTAATGTACCAAAGCTGGACTTAGACATAATTTCACTCTCACAACATTATGGCTGGTTGGAGACAGTCCGAACCACAAGTACCGGGTCGATGGTTCTGGGCGTATACTGGGGGGACGGGGACGACTCCCATGAACCCCTGACTATACCGGGGATACGCTTATCACAATGCCTTTCTGGTCTGTGCTGAAGCAGGGCATTATGGCAGCCAAGTGGCTTGACCTTTATTAGTGAGCCTGGTTACCCCCTCTCGGAACCACAGACTTAGAAATCGCCAGCTCATATACAGTGCATAAAATATATTTATATATATACCCTTATACACCATTTTAATAATAAATATCACAAAATTCTTCTAAGTCCCTCGGGAAGAGTGAAAGACGTGCACGTTCATTTTCAGCGCTCCTAGACCTTCCTATAAGAAGTTAGCCAAAAAGTAGCTTCGAAAAACGCTTAGGTTAAGTTTCAGAGTTGCTTCTAATGTACCAAAGCTGGACTTAGACATAATTTCACTCTCACAACATTATGGCTGGTTGGAGACAGTCCGAACCACAAGTACCGGGTCGATGGTTCTGGGCGTATACTGGGGGGACGGGGACGACTCCCATGAACCCCTGACTATACCGGGGATACGCTTATCACAATGCCTTTCTGGTCTGTGCTGAAGCAGGGCATTATGGCAGCCAAGTGGCTTGACCTTTATTAGTGAGCCTGGTTACCCCCTCTCGGAAACACAGACTTAGAAATCGCCAGCTCATATACAGTGCATAAAATATATTTATATATATACCCTTATACACCATTTTAATAAAAAATATCACAAAATTCTTCTAAGTCCCTCGGGAAGAGTGAAAGACGCGCACGTTCATTTTCAGAGCTCCTAGACCTTCCTATAAGAAGTTAGCCAAAAAGTAGCTTCGAAAAACGCTTAGGTTAAGTTTCAGAGTTGCTTCTAATGTACCAAAGCTGGACTTAGACATAATTTCACTCTCACAACATTATGGCTGGTTGGAGACAGTCCGAACCACAAGTACCGGGTCGATGGTTCTGGGCGTATACTGGGGGGACGGGGACGACTCCCATGAACCCCTGACTATACCGGGGATACGCTTATCACAATGCCTTTCTGGTCTGTGCTGAAGCAGGGCATTATGGCAGCCAAGTGGCTTGACCTTTATTAGTGAGCCTGGTTACCCCCTCTCGGAACCACAGACTTAGAAATCGCCAGCTCATATACAGTGCATAAAATATATTTATATATATACCCTTATACACCATTTTAATAAAAAATATCACAAAATTCTTCTAAGTCCCTCGGGAAGAGTGAAAGACGCGCACGTTCATTTTCAGCGCTCCTAGACCTTCCTATAAGAAGTTAGCCAAAAAGTAGCTTCGAAAAACGCTTAGGTTAAGTTTCAGATTTGCTTCTAATGTACCAAAGCTGGACTTAGACATAATTTCACTCTCACAACATTATGGCTGGTTGGAGACAGTCCGAACCACAAGTACCGGGTCGATGGTTCTGGGCGTATACTGGGGGGACGGGGACGACTCCCATGAACCCCTGACTATACCGGGGATACGCTTATCACAATGCCTTTCTGGTCTGTGCTGAAGCAGGGCATTATGGCAGCCAAGTGGCTTGACCTTTATTAGTGAGCCTGGTTACCCCCTCTCGGAACCACAGACTTAGAAATCGCCAGCTCATATACAGTGCATAAAATATATTTATATATATACCCTTATACACCATTTTAATAAAAAATATCACAAAATTCTTCTAAGTCCCTCGGGAAAAGTGAAAGACGCGCACGTTCATTTTCAGCGCTCCTAGACCTTCCTATAAGAAGTTAGCCAAAAAGTAGCTTCGAAAAACGCTTAGGTTAAGTTTCAGAGTTGCTTCTAATGTACCAAAGCTGGACTTAGACATAATTTCACTCTCACAACATTATGGCTGGTTGGAGACAGTCCGAACCACAAGTACCGGGTCGATGGTTCTGGGCGTATACTGGGGGGACGGGGACGACTCCCATGAACCCCTGACTATACCGGGGATACGCTTATCACAATGCCTTTCTGGTCTGTGCTGAAGCAGGGCATTATGGCAGCCAAGTGGCTTGACCTTTATTAGTGAGCCTGGTTACCCCCTCTCGGAACCACAGACATAGAAATCGCCAGCTCATATACAGTGCATAAAATATATTTATATATATACCCTTATACACCATTTTAATAAAAAATATCACAAAATTCTTCTAAGTCCCTCGGGAAGAGTGAAAGACGCGCACGTTCATTTTTAGCGCTCCTAGACCTTCCTATAAGAAGTTAGCCAAAAAGTAGCTTCGAAAAACGCTTAGGTTAAGTTTCAGAGTTGCTTCTAATGTACCAAAGCTGGACTTAGACATAATTTCACTCTCACAACATTATGGCTGGTTGGAGACAGTCCGAACCACAAGTACCGGGTCGATGGTTCTGGGCGTATACTGGGGGGACGGGGACGACTCCCATGAACCCCTGACTATACCGGGGATACGCTTATCACAATGCCTTTCTGGTCTGTGCTGAAGCAGGGCATTATGGCAGCCAAGTGGCTTGACCTTTATTAGTGAGCCTGGTTACCCCCTCTCGGAACCACAGACTTAGAAATCGCCAGCTCATATACAGTGCATAAAATATATTTATATATATACCCTTATACACCATTTTAATAAAAAATATCACAAAATTCTTCTAAGTCCCTCGGGAAGAGTAAAAGACGCGCACGTTCATTTTCAGCGCTCCTAGACCTTCCTATAAGAAGTTAGCCAAAAAGTAGCTTCGAAAAACGCTTAGGTTAAGTTTCAGATTTGCTTCTAATGTACCAAAGCTGGACTTAGACATAATTTCACTCTCACAACATTATGGCTGGTTGGAGACAGTCCGAACCACAAGTACCGGGTCGATGGTTCTGGGCGTATACTGGGGGGACGGGGACGACTCCCATGAACCCCTGACTATACCGGGGATACGCTTATCACAATGCCTTTCTGGTCTGTGCTGAAGCAGGGCATTATGGCAGCCAAGTGGCTTGACCTTTATTAGTGAGCCTGGTTACCCCCTCTCGGAACCACAGACTTAGAAATCGCCAGCTCATATACAGTGCATAAAATATATTTATATATATACCCTTATACACCATTTTAATAATAAATATCACAAAATTCTTCTAAGTCCCTCGGGAAGAGTGAAAGATGCGGACGTTCATTTTCAGATCTCCTAGACCTTCCTATAAGAAGTTAGCCAAAAAGTAGCTTCGAAAAACGCTTAGGTTAAGTTTCAGAGTTGCTTCTAATGTACCAAAGCTGGACTTAGACATAATTTCACTCTCACAACATTATGGCTGGTTGGAGACAGTCCGAACCACAAGTACCGGGTCGATGGTTCTGGGCGTATACTGGGGGGACGGGGACGACTCCCATGAACCCCTGACTATACCGGGGATACGCTTATCACAATGCCTTTCTGGTCTGTGCTAAAGCAGGGCATTCTGGAAACCAAGTGGCTTGACCTTTATTAGTGAGCCTGGTTACCCCCTCTCGGAACCACAGACTTAGAAATCGCCAGCTCATATACAGTGCATAAAATATATTTATATATATACCCTTATACACCATTTTAATAAAAAATATCACAAAATTCTTCTAAGTCCCTCGGGAAGAGTGAAAGACGCGCACGTTCATTTTCAGAGCTCCCAGACCTTCCTATAAGAAGTTAGCCAAAAAGTAGCTTCGAAAAACGCTTAGGTTAAGTTTCAGAGTTGCTTCTAATGTACCAAAGCTGGACTTAGACATAATTTCACTCTCACAACATTATGGCTGGTTGGAGACAGTCCGAACCACAAGTACCGGGTCGATGGTTCTGGGCGTATACTGGGGGGACGGGGACGACTCCCATGAACCCCTGACTATACCGGGGATACGCTTATCACAATGCCTTTCTGGTCTGTGCTGAAGCAGGGCATTATGGCAGCCAAGTGGCTTGACCTTTATTAGTGAGCCTGGTTACCCCCTCTCGGAACCACAGACTTAGAAATCGCCAGCTCATATACAGTGCATAAAATATATTTATATATATACCCTTATACACCATTTTAATAAAAAATATCACAAAATTCTTCTAAGTCCCTCGGGAAGAGTGAAAGACGCGCACGTTCATTTTCAGCGCTCCTAGACCTTCCTATAAGAAGTTAGCCAAAAAGTAGCTTCGAAAAACGCTTAGGTTAAGTTTCAGATTTGCTTCTAATGTACCAAAGCTGGACTTAGACATAATTTCACTCTCACAACATTATGGCTGGTTGGAGACAGTCCGAACCACAAGTACCGGGTCGATGGTTCTGGGCGTATACTGGGGGGACGGGGACGACTCCCATGAACCCCTGACTATACCGGGGATACGCTTATCACAATGCCTTTCTGGTCTGTGCTGAAGCAGGGCATTATGGCAGCCAAGTGGCTTGACCTTTATTAGTGAGCCTGGTTACCCCCTCTCGGAACCACAGACTTAGAAATCGCCAGCTCATATACAGTGCATAAAATATATTTATATATATACCCTTATACACCATTTTAATAATAAATATCACAAAATTCTTCTAAGTCCCTCGGGAAGAGTGAAAGATGCGGACGTTCATTTTCAGATCTCCTAGACCTTCCTATAAGAAGTTAGCCAAAAAGTAGCTTCGAAAAACGCTTAGGTTAAGTTTCAGAGTTGCTTCTAATGTACCAAAGCTGGACTTAGACATAATTTCACTCTCACAACATTATGGCTGGTTGGAGACAGTCCGAACCACAAGTACCGGGTCGATGGTTCTGGGCGTATACTGGGGGGACGGGGACGACTCCCATGAACCCCTGACTATACCGGGGATACGCTTATCACAATGCCTTTCTGGTCTGTGCTGAAGCAGGGCATTCTGGAAACCAAGTGGCTTGACCTTTATTAGTGAGCCTGGTTACCCCCTCTCGGAACCACAGACTTAGAAATCGCCAGCTCATATACAGTGCATAAAATATATTTATATATATACCCTTATACACCATTTTAATAAAAAATATCACAAAATTCTTCTAAGTCCCTCGGGAAGAGTGAAAGACGCGCACGTTCATTTTCAGAGCTCCCAGACCTTCCTATAAGAAGTTAGCCAAAAAGTAGCTTCGAAAAACGCATAGGTTAAGTTTCAGAGTTGCTTCTAATGTACCAAAGCTGGACTTAGACATAATTTGACTCTCACAACATTATGGCTGGTTGGAGACAGTCCGAACCACAAGTACCGGGTCCATGGTTCTGGGCGTATACTGGGGGGGACGGGGACGACTCCCAATAACCCCTGACTATACCGGGGATACGCTTATCACAATGCCTTTCTGGTCTGTGCTGAAGCAGGGCATTCTGGCAGCCAAGTGGCTTGACCTTTATTAGTGAGCCTGGTTACCCCCTCTCGGAACCACAGACTTAGAAATCGCCAGCTCATATACAGTGCATAAAATATATTTATATATATACCCTTATACACCATTTTAATAAAAAATATCACAAAATTCTTCTAAGTCCCTCGGGAAGAGTGAAAGACGCGCACGTTCATTTTCAGCGCTCCTAGACCTTCCTATAAGAAGTTAGCCAAAAAGTAGCTTCGAAAAACGCTTAGGTTAAGTTTCAGAGTTGCTTCTAATGTACCAAAGCTGGACTTAGACATAATTTCACTCTCACAACATTATGGCTGGTTGGAGACAGTCCGAACCACAAGTACCGGGTCGATGGTTCTGGGCGTATACTGGGGGGACGGGGATGACTCCCATGAACCCCTGACTATACCGGGGATACGCTTATCACAATGCCTTTCTGGTCTGTGCTGAAGCAGGGCATTATGGCAGCCAAGTGGCTTGACCTTTATTAGTGAGCCTGGTTACCCCCTCTCGGAACCACAGACTTAGAAATCGCCAGCTCATATACAGTGCATAAAATATATTTATATATATACCCTTATACACCATTTTAATAAAAAATATCACAAAATTCTTCTAAGTCCCTCGGGAAGAGTGAAAGACGCGCACGTTCATTTTCAGCGCTCCTAGACCTTCCTATAAGAAGTTAGCCAAAAAGTAGCTTCGAAAAACGCTTAGGTTAAGTTTCAGATTTGCTTCTAATGTACCAAAGCTGGACTTAGACATAATTTCACTCTCACAACATTATGGCTGGTTGGAGACAGTCCGAACCACAAGTACCGGGTCGATGGTTCTGGGCGTATACTGGGGGGACGGGGACGACTCCCATGAACCCCTGACTATACCGGGGATACGCTTATCACAATGCCTTTCTGGTCTGTGCTGAAGCAGGGCATTATGGCAGCCAAGTGGCTTGACCTTTATTAGTGAGCCTGGTTACCCCCTCTCGGAACCACAGACTTAGAAATCGCCAGCTCATATACAGTGCATAAAATATATTTATATATATACCCTTATACACCATTTTAATAAAAAATATCACAAAATTCTTCTAAGTCCCTCGGGAAAAGTGAAAGACGCGCACGTTCATTTTCAGCGCTCCTAGACCTTCCTATAAGAAGTTAGCCAAAAAGTAGCTTCGAAAAACGCTTAGGTTAAGTTTCAGAGTTGCTTCTAATGTACCAAAGCTGGACTTAGACATAATTTCACTCTCACAACATTATGGCTGGTTGGAGACAGTCCGAACCACAAGTACCGGGTCGATGGTTCTGGGCGTATACTGGGGGGACGGGGACGACTCCCATGAACCCCTGACTATACCGGGGATACGCTTATCACAATGCCTTTCTGGTCTGTGCTGAAGCAGGGCATTATGGCAGCCAAGTGGCTTGACCTTTATTAGTGAGCCTGGTTACCCCCTCTCGGAACCACAGACATAGAAATCGCCAGCTCATATACAGTGCATAAAATATATTTATATATATACCCTTGTACACCATTTTAATAATAAATATCACAAAATTCTTCTAAGTCCCTCGGGAAGAGTGAAAGATGCGGACGTTCATTTTCAGAGCTCCTAGACCTTCCTATAAGAAGTTAGCCAAAAAGTAGCTTCGAAAAACGCTTAGGTTAAGTTTCAGAGTTGCTTCTAATGTACCAAAGCTGGACTTAGACATAATTTCACTCTCACAACATTATGGCTGGTTGGAGACAGTCCGAACCACAAGTACCGGGTCGATGGTTCTGGGCGTATACTGGGGGGACGGGGACGACTCCCATGAACCCCTGACTATACCGGGGATACGCTTATCACAATGCCTTTCTGGTCTGTGCTGAAGCAGGGCATTCTGGAAACCAAGTGGCTTGACCTTTATTAGTGAGCCTGGTTACCCCCTCTCGGAACCACAGACTTAGAAATCGCCAGCTCATATACAGTGCATAAAATATATTTATATATATACCCTTATACACCATTTTAATAAAAAATATCACAAAATTCTTCTAAGTCCCTCGGGAAGAGTGAAAGACGCGCACGTTCATTTTCAGAGCTCCTAGACCTTCCTATAAGAAGTTAGCCAAAAAGTAGCTTCGAAAAACGCTTAGGTTAAGTTTCAGAGTTGCTTCTAATGTACCAAAGCTGGACTTAGACATAATTTGACTCTCACAACATTATGGCTGGTTGGAGACAGTCCGAACCACAAGTACCGGGTCCATGGTTCTGGGCGTATACTGGGGGGGACGGGGACGACTCCCAATAACCCCTGACTATACCGGGGATACGCTTATCACAATGCCTTTCTGGTCTGTGCTGAAGCAGGGCATTCTGGCAGCCAAGTGGCTTGACCTTTATTAGTGAGCCTGGTTACCCCCTCTCGGAACCACAGACTTAGAAATCGCCAGCTCATATACAGTGCATAAAATATATTTCTATATATACCCTTATACACCATTTTAATAAAAAATATCACAAAATTCTTCTAAGTCCCTCGGGAAGAGTGAAAGACGTGCACGTTCATTTTCAGCGCTCCTAGACCTTCCTATAAGAAGTTAGCCAAAAAGTAGCTTCGAAAAACGCTTAGGTTAAGTTTCAGAGTTGCTTCTAATGTACCAAAGCTGGACTTAGACATAATTTCACTCTCACAACATTATGGCTGGTTGGAGACAGTCCGAACCACAAGTACCGGGTCGATGGTTCTGGGCGTATACTGGGGGGACGGGGACGACTCCCATGAACCCCTGACTATACCGGGGATACGCTTATCACAATGCCTTTCTGGTCTGTGCTGAAGCAGGGCATTATGGCAGCCAAGTGGCTTGACCTTTATTAGTGAGCCTGGTTACCCCCTCTCGGAACCACAGACTTAGAAATCGCCAGCTCATATACAGTGCATAAAATATATTTATATATATACCCTTATACACCATTTTAATAAAAAATATCACAAAATTCTTCTAAGTCCCTCGGGAAGAGTGAAAGACGCGCACGTTCATTTTCAGCGCTCCTAGACCTTCCTATAAGAAGTTAGCCAAAAAGTAGCTTCGAAAAACGCTTAGGTTAAGTTTCAGATTTGCTTCTAATGTACCAAAGCTGGACTTAGACATAATTTCACTCTCACAACATTATGGCTGGTTGGAGACAGTCCGAACCACAAGTACCGGGTCGATGGTTCTGGGCGTATACTGGGGGGACGGGGACGACTCCCATGAACCCCTGACTATACCGGGGATACGCTTATCACAATGCCTTTCTGGTCTGTGCTGAAGCAGGGCATTATGGCAGCCAAGTGGCTTGACCTTTATTAGTGAGCCTGGTTACCCCCTCTCGGAACCACAGACTTAGAAATCGCCAGCTCATATACAGTGCATAAAATATATTTATATATATACCCTTATACACCATTTTAATAAAAAATATCACAAAATTCTTCTAAGTCCCTCGGGAAAAGTGAAAGACGCCCACGTTCATTTTCAGCGCTCCTAGACCTTCCTATAAGAAGTTAGCCAAAAAGTAGCTTCGAAAAACGCTTAGGTTAAGTTTCAGAGTTGCTTCTAATGTACCAAAGCTGGACTTAGACATAATTTCACTCTCACAACATTATGGCTGGTTGGAGACAGTCCGAACCACAAGTACCGGGTCGATGGTTCTGGGCGTATACTGGGGGGACGGGGACGACTCCCATGAACCCCTGACTATACCGGGGATACGCTTATCACAATGCCTTTCTGGTCTGTGCTGAAGCAGGGCATTATGGCAGCCAAGTGGCTTGACCTTTATTAGTGAGCCTGGTTACCCCCTCTCGGAACCACAGACATAGAAATCGCCAGCTCATATACAGTGCATAAAATATATTTATATATATACCCTTGTACACCATTTTAATAATAAATATCACAAAATTCTTCTAAGTCCCTCGGGAAGAGTGAAAGATGCGGACGTTCATTTTCAGAGCTCCTAGACCTTCCTATAAGAAGTTAGCCAAAAAGTAGCTTCGAAAAACGCTTAGGTTAAGTTTAAGAGTTGCTTCTAATGTACCAAAGCTGGACTTAGACATAATTTCACTCTCACAACATTATGGCTGGTTGGAGACAGTCCGAACCACAAGTACCGGGTCGATGGTTCTGGGCGTATACTGGGGGGACGGGGACGACTCCCATGAACCCCTGACTATACCGGGGATACGCTTATCACAATGCCTTTCTGGTCTGTGCTGAAGCAGGGCATTCTGGAAACCAAGTGGCTTGACCTTTATTAGTGAGCCTGGTTACCCCCTCTCGGAACCACAGACTTAGAAATCGCCAGCTCATATACAGTGCATAAAATATATTTATATATATACCCTTATACACCATTTTAATAAAAAATATCACAAAATTCTTCTAAGTCCCTCGGGAAGAGTGAAAGACGCGCACGTTCATTTTCAGAGCTCCTAGACCTTCCTATAAGAAGTTAGCCAAAAAGTAGCTTCGAAAAACGCTTAGGTTAAGTTTCAGAGTTGCTTCTAATGTACCAAAGCTGGACTTAGACATAATTTGACTCTCACAACATTATGGCTGGTTGGAGACAGTCCGAACCACAAGTACCGGGTCCATGGTTCTGGGCGTATACTGGGGGGGACGGGGACGACTCCCAATAACCCCTGACTATACCGGGGATACGCTTATCACAATGCCTTTCTGGTCTGTGCTGAAGCAGGGCATTCTGGCAGCCAAGTGGCTTGACCTTTATTAGTGAGCCTGGTTACCCCCTCTCGGAACCACAGACTTAGAAATCGCCAGCTCATATACAGTGCATAAAATATATTTCTATATATACCCTTATACACCATTTTAATAAAAAATATCACAAAATTCTTCTAAGTCCCTCGGGAAGAGTGAAAGACGCGCACGTTCATTTTCAGCGCTCCTAGACCTTCCTATAAGAAGTTAGCCAAAAAGTAGCTTCGAAAAACGCTTAGGTAAAGTTTCAGAGTTGCTTCTAATGTACCAAAGCTGGACTTAGACATAATTTCACTCTCACAACATTATGGCTGGTTGGAGACAGTCCGAACCACAAGTACCGGGTCGATGGTTCTGGGCGTATACTGGGGGGACGGGGACGACTCCCATGAACCCCTGACTATACCGGGGATACGCTTATCACAATGCCTTTCTGGTCTGTGCTGAAGCAGGGCATTCTGGAAACCAAGTGGCTTGACCTTTATTAGTGAGCCTGGTTACCCCCTCTCGGAACCACAGACTTAGAAATCGCCAGCTCATATACAGTGCATAAAATATATTTATATATATACCCTTATACACCATTTTAATAAAAAATATCACAAAATTCTTCTAAGTCCCTCGGGAAGAGTGAAAGACGTGCACGTTCATTTTCAGCGCTCCTAGACCTTCCTATAAGAAGTTAGCCAAAAAGTAGCTTCGAAAAACGCTTAGGTTAAGTTTCAGAGTTGCTTCTAATGTACCAAAGCTGGACTTAGACATAATTTCACTCTCACAACATTATGGCTGGTTGGAGACAGTCCGAACCACAAGTACCGGGTCGATGGTTCTGGGCGTATACTGGGGGGACGGGGACGACTCCCATGAACCCCTGACTATACCGGGGATACGCTTATCACAATGCCTTTCTGGTCTGTGCTGAAGCAGGGCATTATGGCAGCCAAGTGGCTTGACCTTTATTAGTGAGCCTGGTTACCCCCTCTCGGAACCACAGACTTAGAAATCGCCAGCTCATATACAGTGCATAAAATATATTTATATATATACCCTTATACACCATTTTAATAAAAAATATCACAAAATTCTTCTAAGTCCCTCGGGAAGAGTGAAAGACGCGCACGTTCATTTTTAGCGCTCCTAGACCTTCCTATAAGAAGTTAGCCAAAAAGTAGCTTCGAAAAACGCTTAGGTTAAGTTTCAGAGTTGCTTCTAATGTACCAAAGCTGGACTTAGACATAATTTCACTCTCACAACATTATGGCTGGTTGGAGACAGTCCGAACCCCAAGTACCGGTTCGATGGTTCTGGGCGTATACTGGGGGGACGGGGACGACTCCCATGAACCCCTGACTATACCGGGGATACGCTTATCACAATGCCTTTCTGGTCTGTGCTGAAGCAGGGCATTATGGCAGCCAAGTGGCTTGACCTTTATTAGTGAGCCTGGTTACCCCCTCTCGGAACCACAGACTTAGAAATCGCCAGCTCATATACAGTGCATAAAATATATTTATATATATACCCTTATACACCATTTTAATAAAAAATATCACAAAATTCTTCTAAATCCCTCGGGAAAAGTGAAAGACGCGCACGTTCATTTTCAGCGCTCCTAGACCTTCCTATAAGAAGTTAGCCAAAAAGTAGCTTCGAAAAACGCTTAGGTTAAGTTTCAGAGTTGCTTCTAATGTACCAAAGCTGGACTTAGACATAATTTCACTCTCACAACATTATGGCTGGTTGGAGACAGTCCGAACCACAAGTACCGGGTCGATGGTTCTGGGCGTATACTGGGGGGACGGGGACGACTCCCATTAACCCCTGACTATACCGGGGATACGCTTATCACAATGCCTTTCTGGTCTGTGCTGAAGCAGGGCATTCTGGCAGCCAAGTGGCTTGACCTTTATTAGTGAGCCTGGTTACCCCCTCTCGGAACCACAGACTTAGAAATCGCCAGCTCATATACAGTGCATAAAATATATTTATATATATACCCTTATACACCATTTTAATAAAAAATATCACAAAATTCTCCTAAGTCCCTCGGGAAAAGTGAAAGACGCGCACGTTCATTTTCAGCGCTCCTAGACCTTCCTATAAGAATTTAGCCAAAAAGTAGCTTCGAAAAACGCTTAGGTTAAGTTTCAGAGTTGCTTCTAATGTACCAAAGCTGGACTTAGACATAATTTCACTCTCACAACATTATGGCTGGTTGGAGACAGTCCGAAGCACAAGTACCGGGTCCATGGTTCTGGCCGTATACTGGGGGGACGGGGACGACTCCCATTAACCCCTGACTATACCGGGGATACGCTTATCACAATGCCTTTCTGGTCTGTGCTGAAGCAGGGCATTCTGGAAACCAAGTGGCTTGACCTTTATTAGAGAGCCTGGTTACCCCCTCTCGGAACCACAGACATAGAAATCGCCAGCTCATATACAGTGCATAAAATATATTTATATATATATATACCCTTATACACCATTTTAATAAAAAATATCACAAAATTCTTCTAAGTCCCTCGGGAAGAGTGTAAGACGCGCACGTTCATTTTCAGAGCTCCTAGACCTTCCTATAAGAAGTTAGCCAAAAAGTAGCTTCGAAAAACACTTAGGTTAAGTTTCAGAGTTGCTTCTAATGTACCAAAGCTGGACTTAGACATAATTTCACTCTCACAACATTATGGCTGGTTGGAGACAGTCCGAACCAC
Organism: Ascaphus truei; assembly: GCF_040206685.1. NCBI lineage: Eukaryota > Metazoa > Chordata > Amphibia > Anura > Ascaphidae > Ascaphus > Ascaphus truei. The sequence goes on from NC_134483.1 coordinate 285,403,578, forward strand.
AAGTACCGGGTCCATGGTTCTGGGCGTATACTGGGGGGACGGGGACTACTCCCATTAACCCCTGACTATACCGGGGATACGCTTATCACAATGCCTTTCTGGTTTGTGCTGAAGCAGGGCATTCTGGCAGCCAAGTGGCTTGACCTTTATTAGTGAGCCTGGTTACCCCCTCTCGGAACCACAGACTTAGAAATCGCCAGCTCATATACAGTGCATAAAATATATTTATATAATATATTTATATATATACCCTTATACACCATTTTAATAAAAAATATCACAAAATTCTTTTAAGTCCCTCGGGAAGAGTGAAAGACGCGCACGTTCATTTTCAGAGCTCCTAGACCTTCCTATAAGAAGTTAGCCAAAAAGTAGCTTCGAAAAACGCTTAGGTTAAGTTTCAGAGTTGCTTCTAATGTACCAAAGCTGGACTTAGACATAATTTCACTCTCACAACATTATGGCTGGTTGGAGACAGTCCGAACCACAAGTACCGGGTCCATGGTTCTGGGCGTATACTGGGGGGACGGGGACGACTCCCATTAACCCCTGACTATACCGGGGATACGCTTATCACAATGCCTTTCTGGTCTGTGCTGAAGCAGGGCATTCTGGCAGCCAAGTGGCTTGACCTGTATTAGTGCGCCTGGTTACCCCCTCTCGGAACCAAAGACTTAGAAATCGCCAGCTCATATACAGTGCATAAAATATATTTATATATATACCCTTATACACCATTTTAATAAAAAATATCACAAAATTCTTCTAAGTCCCTCGGGAAGAGTGAAAGACGCGCACGTTCACTTTCAGAGCTCCTAGACCTTCCTATAAGAAGTTAGCCAAAAAGTAGCTTCGAAAAACGCTTAGGTTAAGTTTCAGAGTTGCTTCTAATGTACCAAAGCTGGACTTAGACATAATTTCACTCTCACAACATTATGGCTGGTTGGAGACAGTCCGAACCACAAGTACCGGATCGATGGTTCTGGGCGTATACTGGGGGGACGGGGACGACTCCCATTAACCCCTGACTATACCGGGGATACGCTTATCACAATGCATTTCTGGTCTGTGCTGAAGCAGGGCATTCTGGCAGCCAAGTGGCTTGACCTTTATTAGTGAGCCTGGTTACCCCCTCTCGGAACCACAGACTTAGAAATCGCAAGCTCATATACAGTGCATAAAATATATTTATATAATATATTTATATATATACCTTTATACACCATTTTAATAAAAAATATCACAAAATTCTTCTAAGTCCCTCGGGAAAAGTGAAAGACGCGCACGTTCATTTTCAGAGCTCCTTGACCTTCCTATAAGAAGTTAGCCAAAAAGTAGCTTCGAAAAACGCTTAGGTTAAGTTTCAGAGTTGCTTCTAATGTACCAAAGCTGGACTTAGACATAATTTCACTCTCACAACATTATGGCTGGTTGGAGACAGTCCGGACCACAATTACCGGGTCCATGGTTCTGGGCGTATACTGGGGGAAGGGGACGACTCCCATTAACCCCTGACTATACCGGGGATACGCTTATCACAATGCATTTCTGGTCTGTGCTGAAGCAGGGCATTCTGGCAGCCAAGTGGCTTGACCTTTATTAGTGAGCCTGGTTACCCCCTCTCGGAACCACAGACTTAGAAATCGCCAGCTCATATACAGTGCATAAAATATATTTATATATATACCCTTATACACCATTTTAATAAAAAATATCACAAAATTCTTCTAAGTCCCTCGGGAAGAGTGAAAGACGCGCACGTTCATTTTCAGAGCTCCTAGACCTTCCTATAAGAAGTTAGCCAAAAAGTAGCTTCGAAAAACGCTTAGGTTAAGTTTCAGAGTTGCTTCTAATGTACCAAAGCTGGACTTAGACATAATTTCACTCTCACAACATTATGGCTGGTTGGAGACAGTCCGAACCACAAGTACCAGGTCCATGGTTCTGGGCGTGTACTGGGGGGGACGGGGACGACTCCCATTAACCCCTGACTATACCGGGGATACGCTTATCACAATGCCTTTCTGGTCTGTGCTGAAGCAGGGCATTCTGGCAGCCAAGTGGCTTGACCTTTATTAGTGAGCCTGGTTACCCCCTCTCGGAACCACAGACTTAGAAATCGCCAGCTCATATACAGTGCATAAAATATATTTATATAATATATTTATATATATACCCTTATACACCATTTTAATAAAAAATATCACAAAATTCTTTTAAGTCCCTCGGGAAGAGTGAAAGACGCGCACGTTCATTTTCAGAGCTCCTAGACCTTCCTATAAGAAGTTAGCCAAAAAGTAGCTTCGAAAAACGCTTAGGTTAAGTTTCAGAGTTGCTTCTAATGTACCAAAGCTGGACTTAGACATAATTTCACTCTCACAACATTATGGCTGGTTGGAGACAGTCCGAACCACAAGTACCGGGTCCATGGTTCTGGGCGTATACTGGGGGGACGGGGACGACTCCCATTAACCCCTGACTATACCGGGGATACGCTTATCACAATGCCTTTCTGGTCTGTGCTGAAGCAGGGCATTCTGGCAGCCAAGTGGCTTGACCTGTATTAGTGCGCCTGGTTACCCCCTCTCGGAACCAAAGACTTAGAAATCGCCAGCTCATATACAGTGCATAAAATATATTTATATATATACCCTTATACACCATTTTAATAAAAAATATCACAAAATTCTTCTAAGTCCCTCGGGAAGAGTGAAAGACGCGCACGTTCACTTTCAGAGCTCCTAGACCTTCCTATAAGAAGTTAGCCAAAAAGTAGCTTCGAAAAACGCTTAGGTTAAGTTTCAGAGTTGCTTCTAATGTACCAAAGCTGGACTTAGACATAATTTCACTCTCACAACATTATGGCTGGTTGGAGACAGTCCGAACCACAAGTACCGGATCGATGGTTCTGGGCGTATACTGGGGGGACGGGGACGACTCCCATTAACCCCTGACTATACCGGGGATACGCTTATCACAATGCATTTCTGGTCTGTGCTGAAGCAGGGCATTCTGGCAGCCAAGTGGCTTGACCTTTATTAGTGAGCCTGGTTACCCCCTCTCGGAACCACAGACTTAGAAATCGCAAGCTCATATACAGTGCATAAAATATATTTATATAATATATTTATATATATACCTTTATACACCATTTTAATAAAAAATATCACAAAATTCTTCTAAGTCCCTCGGGAAAAGTGAAAGACGCGCACGTTCATTTTCAGAGCTCCTTGACCTTCCTATAAGAAGTTAGCCAAAAAGTAGCTTCGAAAAACGCTTAGGTTAAGTTTCAGAGTTGCTTCTAATGTACCAAAGCTGGACTTAGACATAATTTCACTCTCACAACATTATGGCTGGTTGGAGACAGTCCGGACCACAATTACCGGGTCCATGGTTCTGGGCGTATACTGGGGGAAGGGGACGACTCCCATTAACCCCTGACTATACCGGGGATACGCTTATCACAATGCATTTCTGGTCTGTGCTGAAGCAGGGCATTCTGGCAGCCAAGTGGCTTGACCTTTATTAGTGAGCCTGGTTACCCCCTCTCGGAACCACAGACTTAGAAATCGCCAGCTCATATACAGTGCATAAAATATATTTATATATATACCCTTATACACCATTTTAATAAAAAATATCACAAAATTCTTCTAAGTCCCTCGGGAAGAGTGAAAGACGCGCACGTTCATTTTCAGAGCTCCTAGACCTTCCTATAAGAAGTTAGCCAAAAAGTAGCTTCGAAAAACGCTTAGGTTAAGTTTCAGAGTTGCTTCTAATGTACCAAAGCTGGACTTAGACATAATTTCACTCTCACAACATTATGGCTGGTTGGAGACAGTCCGAACCACAAGTACCAGGTCCATGGTTCTGGGCGTGTACTGGGGGGGACGGGGACGACTCCCATTAACCCCTGACTATACCGGGGATACGCTTATCACAATGCCTTTCTGGTCTGTGCTGAAGCAGGGCATTCTGGCAGCCAAGTGGCTTGACCTTTATTAGTGAGCCTGGTTACCCCCTCTCGGAACCACAGACTTAGAAATCGCCAGCTCATATACAGTGCATAAAATATATTTATATAATATATTTATATATATACCCTTATACACCATTTTAATAAAAAATATCACAAAATTCTTTTAAGTCCCTCGGGAAGAGTGAAAGACGCGCACGTTCATTTTCAGAGCTCCTAGACCTTCCTATAAGAAGTTAGCCAAAAAGTAGCTTCGAAAAACGCTTAGGTTAAGTTTCAGAGTTGCTTCTAATGTACCAAAGCTGGACTTAGACATAATTTCACTCTCACAACATTATGGCTGGTTGGAGACAGTCCGAACCACAAGTACCGGGTCCATGGTTCTGGGCGTATACTGGGGGAAGGGGACGACTCCCATTAACCCCTGACTATACCGGGGATACGCTTATCACAATGCATTTCTGGTCTGTGCTGAAGCAGGGCATTCTGGCAGCCAAGTGGCTTGACCTTTATTAGTGAGCCTGGTTACCCCCTCTCGGAACCACAGACTTAGAAATCGCCAGCTCATATACAGTGCATAAAATATATTTATATATATACCCTTATACACCATTTTAATAAAAAATATCACAAAATTCTTCTAAGTCCCTCGGGAAGAGTGAAAGACGCGCACGTTCATTTTCAGAGCTCCTAGACCTTCCTATAAGAAGTTAGCCAAAAAGTAGCTTCGAAAAACGCTTAGGTTAAGTTTCAGAGTTGCTTCTAATGTATCAAAGCTGGACTTAGACATAATTTCACTCTCACAACATTATGGCTGGTTGGAGACAGTCCGAACCACAAGTACCGGGTCCATGGTTCTGGCCGTATACTGGGGGGACGGGGACGACTCCCATTAACCCCTGACTATACCGGGGATACGCTTATCACAATGCCTTTCTGGTCTGTGCTGAAGCAGGGCATTCTGGCAACCAAGTGGCTTGACCTTTATTAGTGAGCCTGGTTACCCCCTCTCGGAACCACAGACTTAGAAATCGCCAGCTCATATACAGTGCATAAAATATATTTATATATATACCCTTATACACCATTATAATAAAAAATATCACAAAATTCTTCTAAGTCCCTCGGGAAGAGTGAAAGACGCGCACGTTCATTTTCAGAGCTCCTAGACCTTCCTATAAGAAGTTAGCCAAAAAGTAGCTTCGAAAAACGCTTAGGTTAAGTTTCAGAGTTGCTTCTAATGTACCAAAGCTGGACTTAGACATAATTTCACTCTCACAACATTATGGCTGGTTGGAGACAGTCCGAACCACAAGTACCAGGTCCATGGTTCTGGGCGTGTACTGGGGGGGACGGGGACGACTCCCATTAACCCCTGACTATACCGGGGATACGCTTATCACAATGCCTTTCTGGTCTGTGCTGAAGCAGGGCATTCTGGCAGCCAAGTGGCTTGACCTTTATTAGTGAGCCTGGTTACCCCCTCTCGGAACCACAGACTTAGAAATCGCCAGCTCATATACAGTGCATAAAATATATTTATATAATATATTTATATATATACCCTTATACACCATTTTAATAAAAAATATCACAAAATTCTTTTAAGTCCCTCGGGAAGAGTGAAAGACGCGCACGTTCATTTTCAGAGCTCCTAGACCTTCCTATAAGAAGTTAGCCAAAAAGTAGCTTCGAAAAACGCTTAGGTTAAGTTTCAGAGTTGCTTCTAATGTACCAAAGCTGGACTTAGACATAATTTCACTCTCACAACATTATGGCTGGTTGGAGACAGTCCGAACCACAAGTACCGGGTCCATGGTTCTGGGCGTATACTGGGGGGACGGGGACGACTCCCATTAACCCCTGACTATACCGGGGATACGCTTATCACAATGCCTTTCTGGTCTGTGCTGAAGCAGGGCATTCTGGCAGCCAAGTGGCTTGACCTGTATTAGTGCGCCTGGTTACCCCCTCTCGGAACAAAAGACTTAGAAATCGCCAGCTCATATACAGTGCATAAAATATATTTATATATATACCCTTATACACCATTTTAATAAAAAATATCACAAAATTCTTCTAAGTCCCTCGGGAAGAGTGAAAGACGCGCACGTTCACTTTCAGAGCTCCTAGACCTTCCTATAAGAAGTTAGCCAAAAAGTAGCTTCGAAAAACGCTTAGGTTAAGTTTCAGAGTTGCTTCTAATGTACCAAAGCTGGACTTAGACATAATTTCACTCTCACAACATTATGGCTGGTTGGAGACAGTCCGAACCACAAGTACCGGATCGATGGTTCTGGGCGTATACTGGGGGGACGGGGACGACTCCCATTAACCCCTGACTATACCGGGGATACGCTTATCACAATGCATTTCTGGTCTGTGCTGAAGCAGGGCATTCTGGCAGCCAAGTGGCTTGACCTTTATTAGTGAGCCTGGTTACCCCCTCTCGGAACCACAGACTTAGAAATCGCCAGCTCATATACAGTGCATAAAATATATTTATATATATACCCTTATACACCATTTTAATAAAAAATATCACAAAATTCTTCTAAGTCCCTCGGGAAGAGTTAAAGACGCGCACGTTCATTTTCAGCGCTCCTAGACCTTCCTATAAGAAGTTAGCCAAAAAGTAGCTTCGAAAAACGCTTAGGTTAAGTTTCAGAGTTGCTTCTAATGTACCAAAGCTGGACTTAGACATAATTTCACTCTCACAACATTATGGCTGGTTGGAGACAGTCCGAACCACAAGTACCGGGTCCATGGTTCTGGCCGTATACTGGGGGGACGGGGACGACTCCCATTAACCCCTGACTATACCGGGGATACGCTTATCACAATGCCTTTCTGGTCTGTGCTGAAGCAGGGCATTCTGGCAGCCAAGTGGCTTGACCTTTATTAGTGAGCCTGGTTACCCCCTCTCGGAACCACAGACATAGAAATCGCCAGCTCATATACAGTGCATAAAATATATTTATATATATACCCTTATACACCATTTTAATAAAAAATATCACAAAATTCTTCTAAGTCCCTCGGGAAGAGTGAAAGACGCGCACGTTCATTTTCAGCGCTCCTAGTCCTTCCTATAAGAAGTTAGCCAAAAAGTAGCTTCGAAAAACGCTTAGGTTAATTTTCAGAGTTGCTTCTAATGTACCAAAGCTGGACTTAGACATAATTTCACTCTCACAACATTATGGCTGGTTGGAGACAGTCCGAACCACAAGTACCGGGTCGATGGTTCTGGGCGTATACTGGGGGGACGGGGACGACTCCCATTAACCCCTGACTATACCGGGGATACGCTTATCACAATGCCTTTCTGGTCTGTGCTGAAGCAGGGCATTCTGGCAGCCAAGTGGCTTGACCTTTATTAGTGAGCCTGGTTACCCCCTCTCGGAACCACAGACTTAGAAATCGCCAGCTCATATACAGTGCATAAAATATATTTATATATATACCCTTATACACCATTTTAATAAAAAATATCACAAAATTCTTCTAAGTCCCTCGGGAAGAGTGAAAGACGCGCACGTTCATTTTCAGCGCTCCTAGACCTTCCTATAAGAAGTTAGCCAAAATGTAGCTTTGAAAAACGCTTAGGTTAAGTTTCAGAGTTGCTTCTAATGTACCAAAGCTGGACTTAGACATAATTTCACTCTCACAACATTATGGCTGGTTGGAGACAGTCCGAACCACAAGTACCGGGTCCATGGTTCTGGGCGTATACTGGGGGGACGGGGACGACTCCCATTAACCCCTGACTATACCGGGGATACGCTTATCACAATGCCTTTCTGGTCTGTGCTGAAGCAGGGCATTCTGGCAGCCAAGTGGCTTGACCTTTATTAGTGAGCCTGGTTACCCCCTCTCGGAACCACAGACTTAGAAATCGCCAGCTCATATACAGTGCATAAAATATATTTATATAATATATTTATATATATACCCTTATACACCATTTTAATAAAAAATATCACAAAATTCTTCTAAGTCCCTCGGGAAAAGTGAAAGACGCGCACGTTCATTTTCAGAGCTCCTTGACCTTCCTATAAGAAGTTAGCCAAAAAGTAGCTTCGAAAAACGCTTAGGTTAAGTTTCAGAGTTGCTTCTAATGTACCAAAGCTGGACTTAGACATAATTTCACTCTCACAACATTATGGCTGGTTGGAGACAGTCCGAACCACAAGTACCGGGTCCATGGTTCTGGGCGTATACTGGGGGGACGGGGACGACTCCCATTAACCCCTGACTATACCGGGGATACGCTTATCACAATGCCTTTCTGGTCTGTGCTGAAGCAGGGCATTCTGGCAGCCAAGTGGCTTGACCTTTATTAGTGAGCCTGGTTACCCCCTCTCGGAACCACAGACTTAGAAATCGCCAGCTCATATACAGTGCATAAAATATATTTATATATATACCCTTATACACCATTTTAATAAAAAATATCACAAAATTCTTCTAAGTCCCTCGGGAAGAGTGAAACACGCGCACGTTCATTTTCAGCGCTCCTAGACCTTCCTTTAAGAAGTTAGCCAAAAAGTAGCTTCGAAAAACGCTTAGGTTAAGTTTCAGAGTTGCTTCTAATGTACCAAAGCTGGACTTAGACATAATTTCACTCTCACAACAGTATGGCTGGTTGGAGACAGTCCGAACCACAAATACCGGGTCCATGGTTCTGGCCGTATACTGGGGGGACGGGGACGACTCCCATTAACCCCTGACTATACCGGGGATACGCTTATCACAATGCCTTTCTGGTCTGTGCTGAAGCAGGGCATTCTGGCAACCAAGTGGCTTGACCTTTATTAGTGAGCCTGGTTACCCCCTCTCGGAACCACAGACTTAGAAATCGCCAGCTCATATACAGTGCATAAAATATATTTATATATATACCCTTATACACCATTTTAATAAAAAATATCACAAAATTCTTCTAAGTCCCTCGGGAAGAGTGTAAGACGCGCACGTTCATTTTCAGAGCTCCTAGACCTTCCTATAAGAAGTTAGCCAAAAAGTAGCTTCGAAAAACACTTAGGTTAAGTTTCAGAGTTGCTTCTAATGTACCAAAGCTGGACTTAGACATAATTTCACTCTCACAACATTATGGCTGGTTGGAGACATTCCGAACCATAAGTACCGGGTCCATGGTTCTGGGCGTATACTGGCGGGACGGGGACGACTCCCATTAACCCCTGACTATACCGGGGATACGCTTATCACAATGCCTTTCTGGTCTGTGCTGAAGCAGGGCATTCTGGCAGCCAAGTGGCTTGACCTTTATTAGTGAGCCTGGTTACCCCCTCTCGGAACCACAGACTTAGAAATCGCCAGCTCATATACAGTGCATAAAATATATTTATTTAATATATTTATATATATACCCTTATACACCATTTTAATAAAAAATATCACAAAATTCTTCTAAGTCCCTCGGGAAGAGTGAAAGACGCGCACGTTCATTTTCAGAGCTCCTAGACCTTCCTATAAGAAGTTAGCCAAAAAGTAGCTTCGAAAAACGCTTAGGTTAAGTTTCAGAGTTGCTTCTAATGTACCAAAGCTGGACTTAGACATAATTTCACTCTCACAACATTATGGCTGGTTGGAGACAGTCCGGACCACAATTACCGGGTCCATGGTTCTGGGCGTATACTGGGGGAAGGGGACGACTCCCATTAACCCCTGACTATACCGGGGATACGCTTATCACAATGCCTTTCTGGTCTGTGCTGAAGCAGGGCATTCTGGCAGCCAAGTGGCTTGACCTTTATTAGTGAGCCTGGTTACCCCCTCTCGGAACCACAGACTTAGAAATCGCCAGCTCATATACAGTGCATAAAATATATTTATATATATACCCTTATACACCATTTTAATAAAAAATATCACAAAATTCTTCTAAGTCCCTCGGGAAGAGTGTAAGACGCGCACGTTCATTTTCAGAGCTCCTAGACCTTCCTATAAGAAGTTAGCCAAAAAGTAGCTTCGAAAAACACTTAGGTTAAGTTTCAGAGTTGCTTCTAATGTACAAAAGCTGGACTTAGACATAATTTCACTCTCACAACATTATGGCTGGTTGGAGACAGTCCGAACCACAAGTACCGGGTCCATGGTTCTGGGCGTATACTGGGGGGGACGGGGACGACTCCCATTAACCCCTGACTATACCGGGGATACGCTTATCACAATGCCTTTCTGGTCTGTGCTGAAGCAGGGCATTCTGGCAGCCAAGTGGCTTGACCTTTATTAGTGAGCCTGGTTACCCCCTCTCGGAACCACAGACTTAGAAATCGCCAGCTCATATACAGTGCATAAAATATATTTATTTAATATATTTATATATATACCCTTATACACCATTTTAATAAAAAATATCACAAAATTCTTCTAAGTCCCTCGGGAAGAGTGAAAGACGCGCACGTTCATTTTCAGAGCTCCTAGACCTTCCTATAAGAAGTTAGCCAAAAAGTAGCTTCGAAAAACGCTTAGGTTAAGTTTCAGAGTTGCTTCTAATGTACCAAAGCTGGACTTAGACATAATTTCACTCTCACAACATTATGGCTGGTTGGAGACAGTCCGGACCACAATTACCGGGTCCATGGTTCTGGGCGTATACTGGGGGAAGGGGACGACTCCCATTAACCCCTGACTATACCGGGGATACGCTTATCACAATGCCTTTCTGGTCTGTGCTGAAGCAGGGCATTCTGGCAGCCAAGTGGCTTGACCTTTATTAGTGAGCCTGGTTACCCCCTCTCGGAACCACAGACTTAGAAATCGCCAGCTCATATACAGTGCATAAAATATATTTATATATATACCCTTATACACCATTTTAATAAAAAATATCACAAAATTCTTCTAAGTCCCTCGGGAAGAGTGCAACACGCGCACGTTCATTTTCAGCGCTCCTAGACCTTCCTTTAAGAAGTTAGCCAAAAAGTAGCTTCGAAAAACGCTTAGGTTAAGTTTCAGAGTTGCTTCTAATGTACCAAAGCTGGACTTAGACATAATTTCACTCTCACAACAGTATGGCTGGTTGGAGACAGTCCGAACCACAAGTACCGGGTCCATGGTTCTGGCCGTATACTGGGGGGACGGGGACGACTCCCATTAACCCCTGACTATACCGGGGATACGCTTATCACAATGCCTTTCTGGTCTGTGCTGAAGCAGGGCATTCTGGCAACCAAGTGGCTTGACCTTTATTAGTGAGCCTGGTTACCCCCTCTCGGAACCACAGACTTAGAAATCGCCAGCTCATATACAGTGCATAAAATATATTTATATATATACCCTTATACACCATTTTAATAAAAAATATCACAAAATTCTTCTAAGTCCCTCGGGAAGAGTGTAAGACGCGCACGTTCATTTTCAGAGCTCCTAGACCTTCCTATAAGAAGTTAGCCAAAAAGTAGCTTCGAAAAACACTTAGGTTAAGTTTCAGAGTTGCTTCTAACGTACCAAAGCTGGACTTAGACATAATTTCACTCTCACAACATTATGGCTGGTTGGAGACAGTCCGAACCACAAGTACCGGGTCCATGGTTCTGGGCGTATACTGGGGGGGACGGGGACGACTCCCATTAACCCCTGACTATACCGGGGATACGCTTATCACAATGCCTTTCTGGTCTGTGCTGAAGCAGGGCATTCTGGCAGCCAAGTGGCTTGACCTTTATTAGTGAGCCTGGTTACCCCCTCTCGGAACCACAGACTTAGAAATCGCCAGCTCATATACAGTGCATAAAATATATTTATATAATATATTTATATATATACCCTTATACACCATTTTAATAAAAAATATCACAAAATTCTTCTATGTCCCTCGGGATCAGTGAAAGACGCGCACGTTCATTTTTAGAGCTCCTAGACCTTCCTATAAGAAGTTAGACAAAAAGTAGCTTCGAAAAACGCTTAGGTTAAGTTTAAGAGTTGCTTCTAATGTACCAAAGCTGGACTTAGACATAATTTCACTCTCACAACATTATGGCTGGTTGGAGACAGTCCGATCCACAAGTACCGGGTCCATGGTTCTGGGCGTATACTGGGGGGACGGGGACTACTCCCATTAGCCCCTGACTATACCGGGGATACGCTTATCACAATGCCTTTCTGGTTTGTGCTGAAGCAGGGCATTCTGGCAGCCAAGTGGCTTGACCTTTATTAGTGAGCCTGGTTACCCCCTCTCGGAACCACAGACTTAGAAATCGCCAGCTCATATACAGTGCATAAAATATATTTATATAATATATTTATATATATACCCTTATACACCATTTTAATAAAAAATATCACAAAATTCTTTTAAGTCCCTCGGGAAGAGTGAAAGACGCGCACGTTCATTTTCAGAGCTCCTAGACCTTCCTATAAGAAGTTAGCCAAAAAGTAGCTTCGAAAAACGCTTAGGTTAAGTTTCAGAGTTGCTTCTAATGTACCAAAGCTGGACTTAGACATAATTTCACTCTCACAACATTATGGCTGGTTGGAGACAGTCCGAACCACAAGTACCGGGTCCATGGTTCTGGGCGTATACTGGGGGGACGGGGACGACTCCCATTAACCCCTGACTATACCGGGGATACGCTTATCACAATGCCTTTCTGGTCTGTGCTGAAGCAGGGCATTCTGGCAGCCAAGTGGCTTGACCTGTATTAGTGCGCCTGGTTACCCCCTCTCGGAACCAAAGACTTAGAAATCGCCAGCTCATATACAGTGCATAAAATATATTTATATATATACCCTTATACACCATTTTAATAAAAAATATCACAAAATTCTTCTAAGTCCCTCGGGAAGAGTGAAAGACGCGCACGTTCACTTTCAGAGCTCCTAGACCTTCCTATAAGAAGTTAGCCAAAAAGTAGCTTCGAAAAACGCTTAGGTTAAGTTTCAGAGTTGCTTCTAATGTACCAAAGCTGGACTTAGACATAATTTCACTCTCACAACATTATGGCTGGTTGGAGACAGTCCGAACCACAAGTACCGGATCGATGGTTCTGGGCGTATACTGGGGGGACGGGGACGACTCCCATTAACCCCTGACTATACCGGGGATACGCTTATCACAATGCATTTCTGGTCTGTGCTGAAGCAGGGCATTCTGGCAGCCAAGTGGCTTGACCTTTATTAGTGAGCCTGGTTACCCCCTCTCGGAACCACAGACTTAGAAATCGCAAGCTCATATACAGTGCATAAAATATATTTATATAATATATTTATATATATACCTTTATACACCATTTTAATAAAAAATATCACAAAATTCTTCTAAGTCCCTCGGGAAAAGTGAAAGACGCGCACGTTCATTTTCAGAGCTCCTTGACCTTCCTATAAGAAGTTAGCCAAAAAGTAGCTTCGAAAAACGCTTAGGTTAAGTTTCAGAGTTGCTTCTAATGTACCAAAGCTGGACTTAGACATAATTTCACTCTCACAACATTATGGCTGGTTGGAGACAGTCCGGACCACAATTACCGGGTCCATGGTTCTGGGCGTATACTGGGGGAAGGGGACGACTCCCATTAACCCCTGACTATACCGGGGATACGCTTATCACAATGCATTTCTGGTCTGTGCTGAAGCAGGGCATTCTGGCAGCCAAGTGGCTTGACCTTTATTAGTGAGCCTGGTTACCCCCTCTCGGAACCACAGACTTAGAAATCGCCAGCTCATATACAGTGCATAAAATATATTTATATATATACCCTTATACACCATTTTAATAAAAAATATCACAAAATTCTTCTAAGTCCCTCGGGAAGAGTGAAAGACGCGCACGTTCATTTTCAGAGCTCCTAGACCTTCCTATAAGAAGTTAGCCAAAAAGTAGCTTCGAAAAACGCTTAGGTTAAGTTTCAGAGTTGCTTCTAATGTACCAAAGCTGGACTTAGACATAATTTCACTCTCACAACATTATGGCTGGTTGGAGACAGTCCGAACCACAAGTACCAGGTCCATGGTTCTGGGCGTGTACTGGGGGGGACGGGGACGACTCCCATTAACCCCTGACTATACCGGGGATACGCTTATCACAATGCCTTTCTGGTCTGTGCTGAAGCAGGGCATTCTGGCAGCCAAGTGGCTTGACCTTTATTAGTGAGCCTGGTTACCCCCTCTCGGAACCACAGACTTAGAAATCGCCAGCTCATATACAGTGCATAAAATATATTTATATAATATATTTATATATATACCCTTATACACCATTTTAATAAAAAATATCACAAAATTCTTTTAAGTCCCTCGGGAAGAGTGAAAGACGCGCACGTTCATTTTCAGAGCTCCTAGACCTTCCTATAAGAAGTTAGCCAAAAAGTAGCTTCGAAAAACGCTTAGGTTAAGTTTCAGAGTTGCTTCTAATGTACCAAAGCTGGACTTAGACATAATTTCACTCTCACAACATTATGGCTGGTTGGAGACAGTCCGAACCACAAGTACCGGGTCCATGGTTCTGGGCGTATACTGGGGGGACGGGGACGACTCCCATTAACCCCTGACTATACCGGGGATACGCTTATCACAATGCCTTTCTGGTCTGTGCTGAAGCAGGGCATTCTGGCAGCCAAGTGGCTTGACCTGTATTAGTGCGCCTGGTTACCCCCTCTCGGAACCAAAGACTTAGAAATCGCCAGCTCATATACAGTGCATAAAATATATTTATATATATACCCTTATACACCATTTTAATAAAAAATATCACAAAATTCTTCTAAGTCCCTCGGGAAGAGTGAAAGACGCGCACGTTCACTTTCAGAGCTCCTAGACCTTCCTATAAGAAGTTAGCCAAAAAGTAGCTTCGAAAAACGCTTAGGTTAAGTTTCAGAGTTGCTTCTAATGTACCAAAGCTGGACTTAGACATAATTTCACTCTCACAACATTATGGCTGGTTGGAGACAGTCCGAACCACAAGTACCGGATCGATGGTTCTGGGCGTATACTGGGGGGACGGGGACGACTCCCATTAACCCCTGACTATACCGGGGATACGCTTATCACAATGCATTTCTGGTCTGTGCTGAAGCAGGGCATTCTGGCAGCCAAGTGGCTTGACCTTTATTAGTGAGCCTGGTTACCCCCTCTCGGAACCACAGACTTAGAAATCGCAAGCTCATATACAGTGCATAAAATATATTTATATAATATATTTATATATATACCTTTATACACCATTTTAATAAAAAATATCACAAAATTCTTCTAAGTCCCTCGGGAAAAGTGAAAGACGCGCACGTTCATTTTCAGAGCTCCTTGACCTTCCTATAAGAAGTTAGCCAAAAAGTAGCTTCGAAAAACGCTTAGGTTAAGTTTCAGAGTTGCTTCTAATGTACCAAAGCTGGACTTAGACATAATTTCACTCTCACAACATTATGGCTGGTTGGAGACAGTCCGGACCACAATTACCGGGTCCATGGTTCTGGGCGTATACTGGGGGAAGGGGACGACTCCCATTAACCCCTGACTATACCGGGGATACGCTTATCACAATGCATTTCTGGTCTGTGCTGAAGCAGGGCATTCTGGCAGCCAAGTGGCTTGACCTTTATTAGTGAGCCTGGTTACCCCCTCTCGGAACCACAGACTTAGAAATCGCCAGCTCATATACAGTGCATAAAATATATTTATATATATACCCTTATACACCATTTTAATAAAAAATATCACAAAATTCTTCTAAGTCCCTCGGGAAGAGTGAAAGACGCGCACGTTCATTTTCAGAGCTCCTAGACCTTCCTATAAGAAGTTAGCCAAAAAGTAGCTTCGAAAAACGCTTAGGTTAAGTTTCAGAGTTGCTTCTAATGTACCAAAGCTGGACTTAGACATAATTTCACTCTCACAACATTATGGCTGGTTGGAGACAGTCCGAACCACAAGTACCAGGTCCATGGTTCTGGGCGTGTACTGGGGGGGACGGGGACGACTCCCATTAACCCCTGACTATACCGGGGATACGCTTATCACAATGCCTTTCTGGTCTGTGCTGAAGCAGGGCATTCTGGCAGCCAAGTGGCTTGACCTTTATTAGTGAGCCTGGTTACCCCCTCTCGGAACAACAGACTTAGAAATCGCCAGCTCATATACAGTGCATAAAATATATTTATATAATATATTTATATATATACCCTTATACACCATTTTAATAAAAAATATCACAAAATTCTTTTAAGTCCCTCGGGAAGAGTGAAAGACGCGCACGTTCATTTTCAGAGCTCCTAGACCTTCCTATAAGAAGTTAGCCAAAAAGTAGCTTCGAAAAACGCTTAGGTTAAGTTTCAGAGTTGCTTCTAATGTACCAAAGCTGGACTTAGACATAATTTCACTCTCACAACATTATGGCTGGTTGGAGACAGTCCGAACCACAAGTACCGGGTCCATGGTTCTGGGCGTATACTGGGGGGACGGGGACGACTCCCATTAACCCCTGACTATACCGGGGATACGCTTATCACAATGCCTTTCTGGTCTGTGCTGAAGCAGGGCATTCTGGCAGCCAAGTGGCTTGACCTGTATTAGTGCGCCTGGTTACCCCCTCTCGGAACAAAAGACTTAGAAATCGCCAGCTCATATACAGTGCATAAAATATATTTATATATATACCCTTATACACCATTTTAATAAAAAATATCACAAAATTCTTCTAAGTCCCTCGGGAAGAGTGAAAGACGCGCACGTTCACTTTCAGAGCTCCTAGACCTTCCTATAAGAAGTTAGCCAAAAAGTAGCTTCGAAAAACGCTTAGGTTAAGTTTCAGAGTTGCTTCTAATGTACCAAAGCTGGACTTAGACATAATTTCACTCTCACAACATTATGGCTGGTTGGAGACAGTCCGAACCACAAGTACCGGGTCGATGGTTCTGGGCGTATACTGGGGGGACGGGGACAACTCCCATTAACCCCTGACTATACCGGGGATACGCTTATCACAATGCCTTTCTGGTCTGTGCTGAAGCAGGGCATTCTGGCAGCCAAGTGGCTTGACCTTTATTAGTGAGCCTGGTTACCCCCCTCTCGGAACCACAGACTTAGAAATCGCCAGCTCATATACAGTGCATAAAATATATTTATATAATATATTTATATATATACCCTTATACACCATTTTAATAAAAAATATCATAAAATTCTTCTAAGTCCCTCGGGAAGAGTGAAAGACGCGCACGTTCATTTTCAGAGCTCCTAGACCTTCCTATAAGAAGTTAGCCAAAAAGTAGCTTCGAAAAACGCTTAGGTTAAGTTTCAGAGTTGCTTCTAATGTACCAAAGCTGGACTTAGACATAATTTCACTCTCACAACATTATGGCTGGTTGGAGACAGTCCGGACCACAATTACCGGGTCCATGGTTCTGGGCGTATACTGGGGGAAGGGGACGACTCCCATTAACCCCTGACTATACCGGGGATACGCTTATCACAATGCATTTCTGGTCTGTGCTGAAGCAGGGCATTCTGGCAGCCAAGTGGCTTGACCTTTATTAGTGAGCCTGGTTACCCCCTCTCGGAACCACAGACTTAGAAATCGCCAGCTCATATACAGTGCATAAAATATATTTATATATATACCCTTATACACCATTTTAATAAAAAATATCACAAAATTCTTCTAAGTCCCTCGGGAAGAGTGAAAGACGCGCACGTTCATTTTCAGCGCTCCTAGACCTTCCTATAAGAAGTTAGCCAAAAAGTAGCTTCGAAAAACGCTTAGGTTAAGTTTCAGAGTTGCTTCTAATGTACCAAAGCTGGACTTAGACATAATTTCACTCTCACAACATTATGGCTGGTTGGAGACAGTCCGAACCACAAGTACCGGGTCCATGGTTCTGGGCGTATACTGGGGGGACGGGGACGACTCCCATTAACCCCTGACTATACCGGGGATACGCTTATCACAATGCCTTTCTGGTCTGTGCTGAAGCAGGGCATTCTGGCAGCCAAGTGGCTTGACCTTTATTAGTGAGCCTGGTTACCCCCTCTCGGAACCACAGACTTAGAAATCGCCAGCTCATATACAGTGCATAAAATATATTTATATATATACCCTTATACACCATTTTAATAAAAAATATCACAAAATTCTTCTAAGTCCCTCGGGAAGAGTGAAACACGCGCACGTTCATTTTCAGCGCTCCTAGACCTTCCTTTAAGAAGTTAGCCAAAAAGTAGCTTCGAAAAACGCTTAGGTTAAGTTTCAGAGTTGCTTCTAATGTACCAAAGCTGGACTTAGACATAATTTCACTCTTACAACAGTATGGCTGGTTGGAGACAGTCCGAACCACAAATACCGGGTCCATGGTTCTGGCCGTATACTGGGGGGACGGGGACGACTCCCATTAACCCCTGACTATACCGGGGATACGCTTATCACAATGCCTTTCTGGTCTGTGCTGAAGCAGGGCATTCTGGCAACCAAGTGGCTTGACCTTTATTAGTGAGCCTGGTTACCCCCTCTCGGAACCACAGACTTAGAAATCGCCAGCTCATATACAGTGCATAAAATATATTTATATATATACCCTTATACACCATTTTAATAAAAAATATCACAAAATTCTTCTAAGTCCCTCGGGAAGAGTGTAAGACGCGCACGTTCATTTTCAGAGCTCCTAGACCTTCCTATAAGAAGTTAGCCAAAAAGTAGCTTCGAAAAACACTTAGGTTAAGTTTCAGAGTTGCTTCTAATGTACAAAAGCTGGACTTAGACATAATTTCACTCTCACAACATTATGGCTGGTTGGAGACAGTCCGAACCACAAGTACCGGGTCCATGGTTCTGGGCGTATACTGGGGGGGACGGGGACGACTCCCATTAACCCCTGACTATACCGGGGATACGCTTATCACAATGCCTTTCTGGTCTGTGCTGAAGCAGGGCATTCTGGCAGCCAAGTGGCTTGACCTTTATTAGTGAGCCTGGTTACCCCCTCTCGGAACCACAGACTTAGAAATCGCCAGCTCATATACAGTGCATAAAATATATTTATTTAATATATTTATATATATACCCTTATACACCATTTTAATAAAAAATATCACAAAATTCTTCTAAGTCCCTCGGGAAGAGTGAAAGACGCGCACGTTCATTTTCAGAGCTCCTAGACCTTCCTATAAGAAGTTAGCCAAAAAGTAGCTTCGAAAAACGCTTAGGTTAAGTTTCAGAGTTGCTTCTAATGTACCAAAGCTGGACTTAGACATAATTTCACTCTCACAACATTATGGCTGGTTGGAGACAGTCCGGACCACAATTACCGGGTCCATGGTTCTGGGCGTATACTGGGGGAAGGGGACGACTCCCATTAACCCCTGACTATACCGGGGATACGCTTATCACAATGCCTTTCTGGTCTGTGCTGAAGCAGGGCATTCTGGCAGCCAAGTGGCTTGACCTTTATTAGTGAGCCTGGTTACCCCCTCTCGGAACCACAGACTTAGAAATCGCCAGCTCATATACAGTGCATAAAATATATTTATATATATACCCTTATACACCATTTTAATAAAAAATATCACAAAATTCTTCTAAGTCCCTCGGGAAGAGTGCAACACGCGCACGTTCATTTTCAGCGCTCCTAGACCTTCCTTTAAGAAGTTAGCCAAAAAGTAGCTTCGAAAAACGCTTAGGTTAAGTTTCAGAGTTGCTTCTAATGTACCAAAGCTGGACTTAGACATAATTTCACTCTCACAACAGTATGGCTGGTTGGAGACAGTCCGAACCACAAGTACCGGGTCCATGGTTCTGGCCGTATACTGGGGGGACGGGGACGACTCCCATTAACCCCTGACTATACCGGGGATACGCTTATCACAATGCCTTTCTGGTCTGTGCTGAAGCAGGGCATTCTGGCAACCAAGTGGCTTGACCTTTATTAGTGAGCCTGGTTACCCCCTCTCGGAACCACAGACTTAGAAATCGCCAGCTCATATACAGTGCATAAAATATATTTATATATATACCCTTATACACCATTTTAATAAAAAATATCACAAAATTCTTCTAAGTCCCTCGGGAAGAGTGTAAGACGCGCACGTTCATTTTCAGAGCTCCTAGACCTTCCTATAAGAAGTTAGCCAAAAAGTAGCTTCGAAAAACACTTAGGTTAAGTTTCAGAGTTGCTTCTAACGTACCAAAGCTGGACTTAGACATAATTTCACTCTCACAACATTATGGCTGGTTGGAGACAGTCCGAACCACAAGTACCGGGTCCATGGTTCTGGGCGTATACTGGGGGGGACGGGGACGACTCCCATTAACCCCTGACTATACCGGGGATACGCTTATCACAATGCCTTTCTGGTCTGTGCTGAAGCAGGGCATTCTGGCAGCCAAGTGGCTTGACCTTTATTAGTGAGCCTGGTTACCCCCTCTCGGAACCACAGACTTAGAAATCGCCAGCTCATATACAGTGCATAAAATATATTTATATAATATATTTATATATATACCCTTATACACCATTTTAATAAAAAATATCACAAAATTATTCTATGTCCCTCGGGATCAGTGAAAGACGCGCACGTTCATTTTTAGAGCTCCTAGACCTTCCTATAAGAAGTTAGACAAAAAGTAGCTTCGAAAAACGCTTAGGTTAAGTTTAAGAGTTGCTTCTAATGTACCAAAGCTGGACTTAGACATAATTTCACTCTCACAACATTATGGCTGGTTGGAGACAGTCCGAACCACAAGTACCGGGTCCATGGTTCTGGGCGTATACTGGGGGGACGGGGACTACTCCCATTAACCCCTGACTATACCGGGGATACGCTTATCACAATGCCTTTCTGGTCTGTGCTGAAGCAGGGCATTCTGGCAGCCAAGTGGCTTGACCTTTATTAGTGAGCCTGGTTACCCCCTCTCGGAACCACAGACTTAGAAATCGCCAGCTCATATACAGTGCATAAAATATATTTATATAATATATTTATATATATACCCTTATACACCATTTTAATAAAAAATATCACAAAATTCTTCTATGTCCCTCGGGAAGAGTGAAAGACGCGCACGTTCATTTTCAGAGCTCCTAGACCTTCCTATAAGAAGTTAGACAAAAAGTAGCTTCGAAAAACGCTTAGGTTAAGTTTAAGAGTTGCTTCTAATGTACCAAAGCTGGACTTAGACATAATTTCACTCTCACAACATTATGGCTGGTTGGAGACAGTCCGAACCACAAGTACCGGGTCCATGGTTCTGGGCGTATACTGGGGGGACGGGCACTACTCCCATTAACCCCTGACTATACCGGGGATACGCTTATCACAATGCCTTTCTGGTCTGTGCTGAAGCAGGGCATTCTGGCAGCCAAGTGGCTTGACCTTTATTAGTGAGCCTGGTTACCCCCTCTCGGAACCACAGACTTAGAAATCGCCAGCTCATATACAGTGCATAAAATATATTTATATATATACCCTTATACACCATTTTAATAAAAAATATCACAAAATTCTTCTAAGTCCCTCGGGAAGAGTGAAAGACGCGCACGTTCATTTTCAGCGCTCCTAGACCTTCCTATAAGAAGTTAGCCAAAAAGTAGCTTCGAAAAACGCTTAGGTTAAGTTTCAGAGTTGCTTCTAATGTACCAAAGCTGGACTTAGACATAATTTCACTCTCACAACATTATGGCTGGTTGGAGACAGTCCGAACCACAAGTACCGGGTCCATGGTTCTGGGCGTATACTGGGGGGACGGGGACGACTCCCATTAACCCCTGACTATACCGGGGATACGCTAATCACAATGCCTTTCTGGTCTGTGCTGAAGCAGGGCATTCTGGCAGCCAAGTGGCTTGACCTTTATTAGTGAGCCTGGTTACCCCCTCTCGGAACCACAGACTTAGAAATCGCCAGCTCATATACAGTGCATAAAATATATTTATTTAATATATTTATATATATACCCTTATACACCATTTTAATAAAAAATATCACAAAATTCTTCTAAGTCCCTCGGGAAGAGTGAAAGACGCGCACGTTCATTTTCAGAGCTCCTAGACCTTCCTATAAGAAGTTAGCCAAAAAGTAGCTTCGAAAAACGCTTAGGTTAAGTTTCAGAGTTGCTTCTAATGTACCAAAGCTGGACTTAGACATAATTTCACTCTCACAACATTATGGCTGGTTGGAGACAGTCCGAACCACAAGTACCGGGTCGATGGTTCTGGGCGTATACTGGGGGGACGGGGACAACTCCCATTAACCCCTGACTATACCGGGGATACGCTTATCACAATGCCTTTCTGGTCTGTGCTGAAGCAGGGCATTCTGGCAGCCAAGTGGCTTGACCTTTATTAGTGAGCCTGGTTACCCCCCTCTCGGAACCACAGACTTAGAAATCGCCAGCTCATATACAGTGCATAAAATATATTTATATAATATATTTATATATATACCCTTATACACCATTTTAATAAAAAATATCATAAAATTCTTCTAAGTCCCTCGGGAAGAGTGAAAGACGCGCACGTTCATTTTCAGAGCTCCTAGACCTTCCTATAAGAAGTTAGCCAAAAAGTAGCTTCGAAAAACGCTTAGGTTAAGTTTCAGAGTTGCTTCTAATGTACCAAAGCTGGACTTAGACATAATTTCACTCTCACAACATTATGGCTGGTTGGAGACAGTCCGGACCACAATTACCGGGTCCATGGTTCTGGGCGTATACTGGGGGAAGGGGACGACTCCCATTAACCCCTGACTATACCGGGGATACGCTTATCACAATGCCTTTCTGGTCTGTGCTGAAGCAGGGCATTCTGGCAGCCAAGTGGCTTGACCTTTATTAGTGAGCCTGGTTACCCCCTCTCGGAACCACAGACTTAGAAATCGCCAGCTCATATACAGTGCATAAAATATATTTATATATATACCCTTATACACCATTTTAATAAAAAATATCACAAAATTCTTCTAAGTCCCTCGGGAAGAGTGAAACACGCGCACGTTCATTTTCAGCGCTCCTAGACCTTCCTTTAAGAAGTTAGCCAAAAAGTAGCTTCGAAAAACGCTTAGGTTAAGTTTCAGAGTTGCTTCTAATGTACCAAAGCTGGACTTAGACATAATTTCACTCTCACAACAGTATGGCTGGTTGGAGACAGTCCGAACCACATGTACCGGGTCCATGGTTCTGGCCGTATACTGGGGGGACGGGGACGACTCCCATTAACCCCTGACTATACCGGGGATACGCTTATCACAATGCCTTTCTGGTCTGTGCTGAAGCAGGGCATTCTGGCAACCAAGTGGCTTGACCTTTATTAGTGAGCCTGGTTACCCCCTCTCGGAACCACAGACTTAGAAATCGCCAGCTCATATACAGTGCATAAAATATATTTATATATATACCCTTATACACCATTTTAATAAAAAATATCACAAAATTCTTCTAAGTCCCTCGGGAAGAGTGTAAGACGCGCACGTTCATTTTCAGAGCTCCTAGACCTTCCTATAAGAAGTTAGCCAAAAAGTAGCTTCGAAAAACACTTAGGTTAAGTTTCAGAGTTGCTTCTAATGTACCAAAGCTGGACTTAGACATAATTTCACTCTCACAACATTATGGCTGGTTGGAGACAGTCCGAACCACAAGTACCGGGTCCATGGTTCTGGGCGTATACTGGGGGGGACGGGGACGACTCCCATTAACCCCTGACTATACCGGGGATACGCTTATCACAATGCCTTTCTGGTCTGTGCTGAAGCAGGGCATTCTGGCAGCCAAGTGGCTTGACCTTTATTAGTGAGCCTGGTTACCCCCTCTCGGAACCACAGACTTAGAAATCGCCAGCTCATATACAGTGCATAAAATATATTTATATAATATATTTATATATATACCCTTATACACCATTTTAATAAAAAATATCACAAAATTCTTCTATGTCCCTCGGGAAGAGTGAAAGACGCGCACGTTCATTTTCAGAGCTCCTAGACCTTCCTATAAGAAGTTAGCCAAAAAGTAGCTTCGAAAAACGCTTAGGTTAAGTTTAAGAGTTGCTTCTAATGTACCAAAGCTGGACTTAGACATAATTTCACTCTCACAACATTATGGCTGGTTGGAGACAGTCCGAACCACAAGTACCGGGTCCATGGTTCTGGGCGTATACTGGGGGGACGGGGACTACTCCCATTAACCCCTGACTATACCGGGGATACGCTTATCACAATGCCTTTCTGGTCTGTGCTGAAGCAGGGCATTCTGGCAGCCAAGTGGCTTGACCTTTATTAGTGAGCCTGGTTACCCCCTCTCGGAACCACAGACTTAGAAATCGCCAGCTCATATACAGTGCATAAAATATATTTATATATATACCCTTATACACCATTTTAATAAAAAATATCACAAAATTCTTCTAAGTCCCTCGGGAAGAGTGAAAGACGCGCACGTTCATTTTCAGCGCTCCTAGACCTTCCTATAAGAAGTTAGCCAAAAAGTAGCTTCGAAAAACGCTTAGGTTAAGTTTCAGAGTTGCTTCTAATGTACCAAAGCTGGACTTAGACATAATTTCACTCTCACAACATTATGGCTGGTTGGAGACAGTCCGAACCACAAGTACCGGGTCCATGGTTCTGGGCGTATACTGGGGGGACGGGGACGACTCCCATTAACCCCTGACTATACCGGGGATACGCTTATCACAATGCCTTTCTGGTCTGTGCTGAAGCAGGGCATTCTGGCAGCCAAGTGGCTTGACCTTTATTAGTGAGCCTAGTTACCCCCCTCTCGGAACCACAGACTTAGAAATCGCCAGCTCATATACAGTGCATAAAATATATTTATATAATATATTTATATATATACCCTTATACACCATTTTAATAAAAAATATCATAAAATTCTTCTAAGTCCCTCGGGAAGAGTGAAAGACGCGCACGTTCATTTTCAGAGCTCCTAGACCTTCCTATAAGAAGTTAGCCAAAAAGTAGCTTCGAAAAACGCTTAGGTTAAGTTTCAGAGTTGCTTCTAATGTACCAAAGCTGGACTTAGACATAATTTCACTCTCACAACATTATGGCTGGTTGGAGACAGTCCGAACCACAAGTACCGGGTCCATGGTTCTGGGCGTATACTGGGGGGACGGGGACGACTCCCATTAACCCCTGACTATACCGGGGATACGCTTATCACAATGCCTTTCTGGTCTGTGCTGAAGCAGGGCATTCTGGCAGCCAAGTGACTTGACCTTTATTAGTGAGCCTGGTTACCCCCTCTCGGAACCACAGACTTAGAAATCGCCAGCTCATATACAGTGCATAAAATATATTTATATATATACCCTTATACACCATTTTAATAAAAAATATCACACAATTCTTCTAAGTCCCTCGGGAAGAGTGAAAGACGCGCACGTTCATTTTCAGCGCTCCTAGACCTTCCTATAAGAAGTTAGCCAAAAAGTAGCTTCGAAAAACGCTTAGGTTAAGTTTCAGAGTTGCTTCTAATGTACCAAAGCTGGACTTAGACATAATTTCACTCTCACAATATTATGGCTGGTTGGAGACAGTCCGAACCACAAGTACCGGGTCGATGGTCCTGGGCGTATACTGGGGGGACGGGGACGACTCCCATTAACCCCTGACTATACCGGGGATACGCTTATCACAATGCCTTTCTGGTCTGTGCTGAAGCAGGGCATTCTGGCAGCCAAGTGGCTTGACCTTTATTAGTGAGCCTGGTTACCCCCTCTCGGAACCACAGACTTAGAAATCGCCAGCTCATATACAGTGCATAAAATATATTTATATAATATATTTATATATATACCCTTATACACCATTTTAATAAAAAATATCACAAAATTCTTCTAAATCCCTCGGGAAGAGTGAAAGACGCGCACGTTCATTTTCAGAGCTCCTAGACCTTCCTATAAGAAGTTAGCCAAAAAATAGCTTCGAAAAACGCTTAGGTTAAGTTTCAGAGTTGCTTCTAATGTACCAAAGCTGGACTTAGACATAATTTCACTCTCACAACATTATGGCTTGTTGGAGACAGTCCGAACCACAAGTACCGGGTCCATGGTTCTGGGCGTATACTGGGGGAAGGGGACGACTCCCATTAACCCCTGACTATACCGGGGATACGCTTATCACAATGCATTTCTGGTCTGTGCTGAAGAAGGGCATTCTGGCAGCCAAGTGGCTTGACCTTTATTAGTGAGCCTGGTTACCCCCTCTTGGAACCACAGACTTAGAAATCGCCAGCTCATATACAGTGCATAAAATATATGTATATATTATATTTATATATATACCCTTATACACCATTTTAATAAAAAATATCACAAAATTCTTCTAAGTCCCTCGGGAAGAGTGAAAGACGCGCACGTTCATTTTCAGAGCTCCTTGACCTTCCTATAAGAAGTTAGCCAAAAAGTAGCTTCGAAAAACGCTTAGGTTAAGTTTCAGAGTTGCTTCTAATGTACCAAAGCTGGACTTAGACATAATTTCACTCTCACAACATTATGGCTGTTTGGAGACAGTCCGAACCACAAGTACCGGGTCCATGGTTCTGGGCGTATACTGGGGGGACGGGGACGACTCCCATTAACCCCTGACTATACCGGGGATACGCTTATCACAATGCCTTTCTGGTCTGTGCTGAAGCAGGGCATTCTGGCAGCCAAGTGACTTGACCTTTATTAGTGAGCCTGGTTACCCCCTCTCGTAACCACAGACTTAGAAATCGCCAGCTCATATACAGTGCATAAAATATATTTATATATATACCCTTATACACCATTTTAATAAAAAATATCACACAATTCTTCTAAGTCCCTCGGGAAGAGTGAAAGACGCGCACGTTCATTTTCAGCGCTCCTAGACCTTCCTATAAGAAGTTAGCCAAAAAGTAGCTTCGAAAAACGCTTAGGTTAAGTTTCAGAGTTGCTTCTAATGTACCAAAGCTGGACTTAGACATAATTTCACTCTCACAATATTATGGCTGGTTGGAGACAGTCCGAACCACAAGTACCGGGTCGATGGTCCTGGGCGTATACTGGGGGGACGGGGACGACTCCCATTAACCCCTGACTATACCGGGGATACGCTTATCACAATGCCTTTCTGGTCTGTGCTGAAGCAGGGCATTCTGGCAGCCAAGTGGCTTGACCTTTATTAGTGAGCCTGGTTACCCCCTCTCGGAACCACAGACTTAGAAATCGCCAGCTCATATACAGTGCATAAAATATATTTATATAATATATTTATATATATACCCTTATACACCATTTTAATAAAAAATATCACAAAATTCTTCTAAATCCCTCGGGAAGAGTGAAAGACGCGCACGTTCATTTTCAGAGCTCCTAGACCTTCCTATAAGAAGTTAGCCAAAAAATAGCTTCGAAAAACGCTTAGGTTAAGTTTCAGAGTTGCTTCTAATGTACCAAAGCTGGACTTAGACATAATTTCACTCTCACAACATTATGGCTTGTTGGAGACAGTCCGAACCACAAGTACCGGGTCCATGGTTCTGGGCGTATACTGGGGGAAGGGGACGACTCCCATTAACCCCTGACTATACCGGGGATACGCTTATCACAATGCATTTCTGGTCTGTGCTGAAGAAGGGCATTCTGGCAGCCAAGTGGCTTGACCTTTATTAGTGAGCCTGGTTACCCCCTCTTGGAACCACAGACTTAGAAATCGCCAGCTCATATACAGTGCATAAAATATATGTATATATTATATTTATATATATACCCTTATACACCATTTTAATAAAAAATATCACAAAATTCTTCTAAGTCCCTCGGGAAGAGTGAAAGACGCGCACGTTCATTTTCAGAGCTCCTTGACCTTCCTATAAGAAGTTAGCCAAAAAGTAGCTTCGAAAAACGCTTAGGTTAAGTTTCAGAGTTGCTTCTAATGTACCAAAGCTGGACTTAGACATAATTTCACTCTCACAACATTATGGCTGTTTGGAGACAGTCCGAACCACAAGTACCGGGTCCATGGTTCTGGGCGTATACTGGGGGGACGGGGACGACTCCCATTAACCCCTGACTATACCGGGGATACGCTTATCACAATGCCTTTCTGGTCTGTGCTGAAGCAGGGCATTCTGGCAGCCAAGTGACTTGACCTTTATTAGTGAGCCTGGTTACCCCCTCTCGTAACCACAGACTTAGAAATCGCCAGCTCATATACAGTGCATAAAATATATTTATATATATACCCTTATACACCATTTTAATAAAAAATATCACACAATTCTTCTAAGTCCCTCGGGAAGAGTGAAAGACGCGCACGTTCATTTTCAGCGCTCCTAGACCTTCCTATAAGAAGTTAGCCAAAAAGTAGCTTCGAAAAACGCTTAGGTTAAGTTTCAGAGTTGCTTCTAATGTACCAAAGCTGGACTTAGACATAATTTCACTCTCACAATATTATGGCTGGTTGGAGACAGTCCGAACCACAAGTACCGGGTCGATGGTCCTGGGCGTATACTGGGGGGACGGGGACGACTCCCATTAACCCCTGACTATACCGGGGATACGCTTATCACAATGCCTTTCTGGTCTGTGCTGAAGCAGGGCATTCTGGCAGCCAAGTGGCTTGACCTTTATTAGTGAGCCTGGTTACCCCCTCTCGGAACCACAGACTTAGAAATCGCCAGCTCATATACAGTGCATAAAATATATTTATATAATATATTTATATATATACCCTTATACACCATTTTAATAAAAAATATCACAAAATTCTTCTAAATCCCTCGGGAAGAGTGAAAGACGCGCACGTTCATTTTCAGAGCTCCTAGACCTTCCTATAAGAAGTTAGCCAAAAAGTAACTTCGAAAAACGCTTAGGTTAAGTTTCAGAGTTGCTTCTAATGTACCAAAGCTGGACTTAGACATAATTTCACTCTCACAACATTATGGCTGGTTGGAGACAGTCCGAACCACAAGTACCGGGTCCATGGTTCTGGGCGTATACTGGGGGAAGGGGACGACTCCCATTAACCCCTGACTATACCGGGGATACGCTTATCACAATGCATTTCTGGTCTGTGCTGAAGCAGGGCATTCTGGCAGCCAAGTGGCTTGACCTTTATTAGTGAGCCTGGTTACCCCCTCTCGGAACCACAGACTTAGAAATCGCCAGCTCATATACAGTGCATAAAATATATTTACTGTATATAATATATTTATATATATATACCCTTATACACCATTTTAATAAAAAATATCACAAAATTCTTCTAAGTCCCTCGGGAAGAGTGAAAGACGCGCACGTTCATTTTCAGAGCTCCTAGACCTTCCTATAAGAAGTTAGCCAAAAAGTAGCTTCGAAAAACGCTTAGGTTGAGTTTCAGAGTTGCTTCTAATGTACCAAAGCTGGACTTAGACATAATTTCACTCTCACAACATTATGGCTGGTTGGAGACAGTCCGAACCACAAGTACCGGGTCCATGGTTCTGGGCGTATACTGGGGGAAGGGGACGACTCCCATTAACCCCTGACTATACCGGGGATACGCTTATCACAATGCATTTCTGGTCTGTGCTGAAGCAGGGCATTCTGGCAGCCAAGTGGCTTGACCTTTATTAGTGAGCCTGGTTACCCCCTCTCGGAACCACAGACTTAGAAATCGCCAGCTCATATACAGTGCATAAAATATATTTACTGTATATAATATATTTATATATATATACCCTTATACACCATTTTAATAAAAAATATCACAAAATTCTTCTAAGTCCCTCGGGAAGAGTGAAAGACGCGCACGTTCATTTTCAGAGCTCCTAGACCTTCCTATAAGAAGTTAGCCAAAAAGTAGCTTCGAAAAACGCTTAGGTTAAGTTTCAGAGTTGCTTCTAATGTACCAAAGCTGGACTTAGACATAATTTCACTCTCACAACATTATGGCTGGTTGGAGACAGTCCGAACCACAAGTACCGGGTCCATGGTTCTGGGCGTATACTGGGGGAAGGGAACGACTCCCATTAACCCCTGACTATACCGGGGATACGCTTATCACAATGCATTTCTGGTCTGTGCTGAAGCAGGGCATTCTGGCAGCCAAGTGGCTTGACCTTTATTAGTGAGCCTGGTTACCCCCTCTCGGAACCACAGACTTAGAAATCGCCAGCTCATATACAGTGCATAAAATATATTTATATAATATATTTATATATATACCCTTATACACCATTTTAATAAAAAATATCACAAAATTCTTCTAAGTCCCTCGGGAAGAGTGAAAGACGCGCACGTTAATTTTCAGAGCTCCTAGACCTTCCTATAAGAAGTTAGCTAAAAAGTAGCTTCGAAAAACGCTTAGGTTAAGTTTCAGAGTTGCTTCTAATGTACCAAAGCTGGACTTAGACATAATTTCACTCTCACAACATTATGGCTGGTTGGAGACAGTCCGAACCACAAGTACCGGGTCGATGGTTCTGGGCGTATACTGGGGGAACGGGGACGACTCCCATTAACCCCTGACTATACCGGGGATACGCTTATCACAATGCCTTTCTGGTCTGTGCTGAAGCAGGGCATTCTGGCAGCCAAGTGGCTTGACCTTTATTAGTGAGCCTGGTTACCCCCTCTCGGAACCACAGACTTAGAAATCGCCAGCTCATATACAGTGCATAAAATATATTTATATAATATATTTATATATATACCCTTATACACCATTTTAATAAAAAATATCACAAAATTCTTCTAAATCCCTCGGGAAGAGTGAAAGACGCGCACGTTCATTTTCAGCGTTCCTAGACCTTCCTATAAGAAGTTAGCCAAAAAGTAGCTTCGAAAAACGCTTAGGTTAAGTTCAGAGTTGCTTCTAATGTACCAAAGCTGGACTAGACATAATTTCACTCTCACAACATTATGGCTGGTTGGAGACAGTCCGAACCACAAGTACCGGGTCCATGGTTCTGGGCGTATACTGGGGGGACGGGGACGACTCCCATTAACCCCTGACTATACCGGGGATACGCTTATCACAATGCCTTTCTGGTCTGTGCTGAAGCAGGGCATTCTGGCAGCCAAATGGCTTGACCTTTATTAGTGAGCCTGGTTACCCCCTCTCGGAACCACAGACTTAGAAATCGCCAGCTCATATACAGTGCATAAAATATATTTATATAATATATTTATATATATACCCTTATACACCATTTTAATAAAAAATATCACAAAATTCTTCTAAGTCCCTCGGGAAGAGTGAAAGACGCGCACGTTCATTTTCAGAGCTCCTAGACCTTCCTATAAGAAGTTAGCCAAAAAGTAACTTCGAAAAACGCTTAGGTTAAGTTTCAGAGTTGCTTCTAATGTACCAAAGCTGGACTTAGACATAATTTCACTCTCACAACATTATGGCTGGTTGGAGACAGTCCGAACCACAAGTACCGGGTCCATGGTTCTGGGCGTATACTGGGGGGACGGGGACGACTCCCATTAACCCCTGACTATACCGGGGATACGCTTATCACAATGCCTTTCTGGTCTGTGCTGAAGCAGGGCATTCTGGCAGCCAAGTGGCTTGACCATTATTAGTGAGCCTGGTTACCCCCTCTCGGAACCACAGACTTAGAAATCGCCAGCTCATATACAGTGCATAAAATATATTTACTGTATATAATATATTTATATATATATATGCCCTTATACACCATTTTAATAAAAAATATCACAAAATTCTTCTAAGTCCCTCGGGAAGAGTGAAAGACGCGCACGTTAATTTTCAGAGCTCCTAGACCTTCCTATAAGAAGTTAGCTAAAAAGTAGCTTCGAAAAACGCTTAGGTTAAGTTTCAGAGTTGCTTCTAATGTACCAAAGCTGGACTTAGACATAATTTCACTCTCACAACATTATGGCTGGTTGGAGACAGTCCGAACCACAAGTACCGGGTCGATGGTTCTGGGCGTATACTGGGGGAACGGGGACGACTCCCATTAACCCCTGACTATACCGGGGATACGCTTATCACAATGCCTTTCTGGTCTGTGCTGAAGCAGGGCATTCTGGCAGCCAAGTGGCTTGACCTTTATTAGTGAGCCTGGTTACCCCCTCTCGGAACCACAGACTTAGAAATCGCCAGCTCATATACAGTGCATAAAATATATTTATATAATATATTTATATATATACCCTTATACACCATTTTAATAAAAAATATCACAAAATTCTTCTAAATCCCTCGGGAAGAGTGAAAGACGCGCACGTTCATTTTCAGCGTTCCTAGACCTTCCTATAAGAAGTTAGCCAAAAAGTAGCTTCGAAAAACGCTTAGGTTAAGTTCAGAGTTGCTTCTAATGTACCAAAGCTGGACTAGACATAATTTCACTCTCACAACATTATGGCTGGTTGGAGACAGTCCGAACCACAAGTACCGGGTCCATGGTTCTGGGCGTATACTGGGGGGACGGGGACGACTCCCATTAACCCCTGACTATACCGGGGATACGCTTATCACAATGCCTTTCTGGTCTGTGCTGAAGCAGGGCATTCTGGCAGCCAAATGGCTTGACCTTTATTAGTGAGCCTGGTTACCCCCTCTCGGAACCACAGACTTAGAAATCGCCAGCTCATATACAGTGCATAAAATATATTTATATAATATATTTATATATATACCCTTATACACCATTTTAATAAAAAATATCACAAAATTCTTCTAAGTCCCTCGGGAAGAGTGAAAGACGCGCACGTTCATTTTCAGAGCTCCTAGACCTTCCTATAAGAAGTTAGCCAAAAAGTAACTTCGAAAAACGCTTAGGTTAAGTTTCAGAGTTGCTTCTAATGTACCAAAGCTGGACTTAGACATAATTTCACTCTCACAACATTATGGCTGGTTGGAGACAGTCCGAACCACAAGTACCGGGTCCATGGTTCTGGGCGTATACTGGGGGGACGGGGACGACTCCCATTAACCCCTGACTATACCGGGGATACGCTTATCACAATGCCTTTCTGGTCTGTGCTGAAGCAGGGCATTCTGGCAGCCAAGTGGCTTGACCATTATTAGTGAGCCTGGTTACCCCCTCTCGGAACCACAGACTTAGAAATCGCCAGCTCATATACAGTGCATAAAATATATTTACTGTATATAATATATTTATATATATATATGCCCTTATACACCATTTTAATAAAAAATATCACAAAATTCTTCTAAGTCCCTCGGGAAGAGTGAAAGACGCGCACGTTCATTTTCAGAGCTCCTAGACCTTCCTATAAGAAGTTAGCCAAAAAGTAACTTCGAAAAACGCTTAGGTTAAGTTTCAGAGTTGCTTCTAATGTACCAAAGCTGGACTTAGACATAATTTCACTCTCACAACATTATGGCTGGTTGGAGACAGTCCGAACCACAAGTACCGGGTCCATGGTTCTGGGCGTATACTGGGGGAAGGGGACGACTCCCATTAACCCCTGACTATACCGGGGATACGCTTATCACAATGCATTTCTGGTCTGTGCTGAAGCAGGGCATTCTGGCAGCCAAGTGGCTTGACCTTTATTAGTGAGCCTGGTTACCCCCTCTCGGAACCACAGACTTAGAAATCGCCAGCTCATATACAGTGCATAAAATATATTTACTGTATATAATATATTTATATATATATATATGCCCTTATACACCATTTTAATAAAAAATATCACAAAATTCTTCTAAGTCCCTCGGGAAGAGTGAAAGACGCGCACGTTCATTTTCAGAGCTCCTAGACCTTCCTATAAGAAGTTAGCCAAAAAGTAGCTTCGAAAAACGCTTAGGTTAAGTTTCAGAGTTGCTTCTAATGTACCAAAGCTGGACTTAGACATAATTTCACTCTCACAACATTATGGCTGGTTGGAGACAGTCCGAACCACAAGTACCGGGTCCATGGTTCTGGGCGTATACTGGGGGGACGGGGACGACTCCCATTAACCCCTGACTATACCGGGGATACGCTTATCACAATGCCTTTCTGGTCTGTGCTGAAGCAGGGAATTCTGGCAGCCAAGTGGCTTGACCTTTATTAGTGAGCCTGGTTACCCCCTCTCGGAACCACAGACTTAGAAATCGCCAGCTCATATACAGTGCATAAAATATATTTATATATATACCCTTATACACCATTTTAATAAAAAAATATCACAAAATTATTCTAAGTCCCTCGGGAAGAGTGAAAGACGCGCACGTTAATTTTCAGAGCTCCTAGACCTTCCTATAAGAAGTTAGCTAAAAAGTAGCTTCGAAAATCGCTTAGGTTAAGTTTCAGAGTTGCTTCTAATGTACCAAAGCTGGACTTAGACATAATTTCACTCTCACAACATTATGGCTGGTTGGAGACAGTCCGAACCACAAGTACCGGGTCGATGGTTCTGGGCGTATACTGGGGGAACGGGGACGACTCCCATTAACCCCTGACTATACCGGGGATACGCTTATCACAATGCCTTTCTGGTCTGTGCTGAAGCAGGGCATTCTGGAAGCCAAGTGGCTTGACCTTTATTAGTGAGCCTGGTTACCCCCTCTCGGAACCACAGACTTAGAAATCGCCAGCTCATATACAGTGCATAAAATATATTTATATAATATATTTATATATATACCCTTATACACCATTTTAATAAAAAATATCACAAAATTCTTCTAAGTCCCTCGGGAAGAGTGAAAGACGCGCACGTTCATTTTCAGAGCTCCTAGACCTTCCTATAAGAAGTTAGCCAAAAAGTAGCTTCGAAAAACAATTAGGTTAAGTTTCAGAGTTGCTTCTAATGTACCAAAGCTGGACGTAGACATAATTTCACTCTCACAACATTATGGCTGGTTGGAGACAGTCCGAACCACAAGTACCGGGTCCATGGTTCTGGGCGTATACTGGGGGACGGGGACGACTCCCATTAACCCCTGACTATACCGGGGATACGCTTATCACAATGCCTTTCTGGTCTGTGCTGAAGCAGGGCATTCTGGCAGCCAAGTGGCTTGACCTTTATAAGTGAGCCTGGTTACCCCCTCTCGGAACCACAGACTTAGAAATCGCCAGCTCATATACAGTGCATAAAATATATTTATATAATATATTTATATATATACCCTTATACACCATTTTAATAAAAAATATCACAAAATTCTTCTAAGTCCCTCGGGAAGAGTGAAAGACGCGCACGTTCATTTTCAGCGTTCCTAGACCTTCCTATAAGAAGTTAGCCAAAAAGTAGCTTCGAAAAACGCTTAGGTTAAGTTTCAGAGTTGCTTCTAATGTACCAAAGCTGGACTAGACATAATTTCACTCTCACAACATTATGGCTGGTTGGAGACAGTCCGAACCACAAGTACCGGGTCCATGGTTCTGGGCGTATACTGGGGGGACGGGAACGACTCCCGTTAACCCCTGACTATACCGGGGATACGCTTATCACAATGCCTTTCTGGTCTGTGCTGAAGCAGGGCATTCTGGCAGCCAAGTGGCTTGACCTTTATTATTGAGCCTGGTTACCCCCTCTCGGAACCACAGACTTAGAAATCGCCAGCTCATATACAGTGCATAAAATATATTTATATAATATATTTATATATATACCCTTATACACCATTTTAATAAAAAATATCACAAAATTCTTCTAAGTCCCTCGCGAAGAGTGAAAGACGCGCACGTTCATTTTCAGAGCTCCTAGACCTTCCTATAAGAAGTTAGCCAAAAAGTAGCTTCGAAAAACGCTTAGGTTAAGTTTCAGAGTTGCTTCTAATGTACCAAAGCTGGACTTAGACATAATTTCACTCTCACAACATTATGGCTGGTTGGAGACAGTCCGAACCACAAGTACCGGGTCCATGGTTCTGGGCGTATACTGGGGGGACGGGGACGACTCCCATTAACCCCTGACTATACCGGGGATACGCTTATCACAATGCCTTTCTGGTCTGTGCTGAAGCAGGGCATTCTGGCAGCCAAGTGGCTTGACCTTTATTAGTGAGCCTGGTTACCCCCTCTCGGAACCACAGACTTAGAAATCGCCAGCTCATATACAGTGCATAAAATATATTTATATAATATATTTATATATATACCCTTATACACCATTTTAATAAAAAATATCACAAAATTCTTCTAAGTCCCTCGGGAAGAGTGAAAGACGCGCACGTTCATTTTCAGAGCTCCTAGACCTTCCTATAAGAAGTTAGCCAAAAAGTAGCTTCGATAAACGCTTAGGTTAAGTTTCAGAGTTGCTTCTAATGTACCAAAGCTGGACTTAGACATAATTTCACTCTCACAACATTATGGCTGGTTGGAGACAGTCCGAACCACAAGTACCGGGTCCATGGTTCTGGGCGTATACTGGGGGGACGGGGGGGACTCCCATTAACCCCTGACTATACCGGGGATACGCTTATCACAATGCCTTTCTGGTCTGTGCTGAAGCAGGGCATTCTGGCAGCCAAGTGGCTTGACCTTTATTAGTGAGCCTGGTTACCCCCTCTCGGAACCACAGACTTAGAAATCGCCAGCTCATATACAGTGCATAAAATATATTTATATAATATATTTATATATATACCCTTATACACCATTTTAATAAAAAATATCACAAAATTCTTCTAAGTCCCTCGGGAAGAGTGAAAGACGCGCACGTTCATTTTCAGAGCTCCTAGACCTTCCTATAAGAAGTTAGCCAAAAAGTAACTTCGAAAAACGCTTAGGTTAAGTTTCAGAGTTGCTTCTAATGTACCAAAGCTGGACTTAGACATAATTTCACTCTCACAACATTATGGCTGGTTGGAGACAGTCCGAACCACAAGTACCGGGTCCATGGTTCTGGGCGTATACTGGGGTAAGGGGACGACTCCCATTAACCCCTGACTATACCGTGGATACGCTTATCACAATGCCTTTCTGGTCTGTGCTGAAGCAGGGCATTCTGGCAGCCAAGTGGCTTGACCTTTATTAGTGAGCCTGGTTACCCCCTCTCGGAACCACAGACTTAGAAATCGCCAGCTCATATACAGTGCATAAAATATATTTATATAATATATTTATATATATACCCTTATACACCATTTTAATAAAAAATATCACAAAATTCTTCTAAGTCCCTCGGGAAGAGTGAAAGACGCGCACGTTCATTTTCAGAGCTCCTAGACCTTCCTATAAGAAGTTAGCCAAAAAGTAACTTCGAAAAACGCTTAGGTTAAGTTTCAGAGTTGCTTCTAATGTACCAAAGCTGAACTTAGACATAATTTCACTCTCACAACATTATGGCTGGTTGGAGACAGTCCGAACCACAAGTACCGGGTCCATGGTTCTGGGCGTATACTGGGGGAAGGGGACGACTCCCATTAACCCCTGACTATACCGGGGATACGCTTATCACAATGCATTTCTGGTCTGTGCTGAAGCAGGGCATTCTGGCAGCCAAGTGGCTTGACCTTTATTAGTGAGCCTGGTTACCCCCTCTCGGAACCACAGACTTAGAAATCGCCAGCTCATATACAGTGCATAAAATATATTTACTGTATATAATATATTTATATATATATACCCTTATACTCCATTTTAATAAAAAATATCACAAAATTCTTCTAAGTCCCTCGGGAAGAGTGAAAGACGCGCACGTTCATTTTCAGAGCTCCTAGACCTTCCTATAAGAGATTAGTCAAAAAGTAGCTTCGAAAAACGCTTAGGTTAAGTTTCAGAGTTGCTTCTAATGTACCAAAGCTGGACTTAGACATAATTTCACTCTCACAACATTATGGCTGGTTGGAGACAGTCCGAACCACAAGTACCGGGTCGATGGTTCTGGGCGTATACTGGGGGAACGGGGACGACTCCCACTAACCCCTGACTATACCGGGGATACGCTTATCACAATGACTTTCTGGTCTGTGCTGAAGCAGGGAATTCTGGCAGCCAAGTGGCTTGACCTTTATTAGTGAGCCTGGTTACCCCCTCTCGGAACCACAGACTTAGAAATCGCCAGCTCATATACAGTGCATAAAATATATTTATATATATACCCTTATACACCATTTTAATAAAAAAATATCACAAAATTCTTCTAAGTCCCTCGGGAAGAGTGAAAGACGCGCACGTTCATTTTCAGAGCTCCTAGACCTTCCTATAAGAAGTTAGCCAAAAAGTAACTTCGAAAAACGCTTAGGTTAAGTTTCAGAGTTGCTTCTAATGTACCAAAGCTGGACTTAGACATAATTTCACTCTCATAACATTATGGCTGGTTGGAGACAGTCCGAACCACAAGTACCGGGTCCATGGTTCTGGGCGTATACTGGGGGAAGGGGACGACTCCCATTAACCCCTGACTATACCAGGGATACGCTTATCACAATGCATTTCTGGTCTGTGCTGAAGCAGGGCATTCTGGCAGCCAAGTGGCTTGACCTTTATTAGTGAGCCTGGTTACCCCCTCTCGGAACCACAGACTTAGAAATCGCCAGCTCATATACAGTGCATAAAATATATTTACTGTATATAATATATTTATATATATATACCCTTATACACCATTTTAATAAAAAATATCACAAAATTCTTCTAAGTCCCTCGGGAAGAGTGAAAGACGCGCACGTTCATTTTCAGAGCTCCTAGACCTTCCTATAAGAAGTTAGCCAAAAAGTAGCTTCGAAAAACGCTTAGGTTAAGTTTCAGAGTTGCTTCTAATGTACCAAAGCTGGACTTAGACATAATTTCATTCTCACAACATTATGGCTGGTTGGAGACAGTCCGAACCACAAGTACCGGGTCGATGGTTCTGGGCGTATACTGGGGGAACGGGGACGACTCCCACTAACCCCTGACTATACCGGGGATACGCTTATCACAATGACTTTCTGGTCTGTGCTGAAGCAGGGAATTCTGGCAGCCAAGTGGCTTGACCTTTATTAGTGAGCCTGGTTACCCCCTCTCGGAACCACAGACTTAGAAATCGCCAGCTCATATACAGTGCATAAAATATATTTATATAATATATTTATATATATACCCTTATACTGTACACCATTTTAATAAAAAATATCACAAAATTCTTCTAAGTCCCTCGGGAAGAGTGAAAGACGCGCACGTTAATTTTCAGAGCTCCTAGACCTTCCTATAAGAAGTTAGCTAAAAAGTAGCTTCGAAAAACGCTTAGGTTAAGTTTCAGAGTTGCTTCTAATGTACCAAAGCTGGACTTAGACATAATTTCACTCTCACAACATTATGGCTGGTTGGAGACAGTCCGAACCACAAGTACCGGGTCGATGGTTCTGGGCGTATACTGGGGGAACAGGGACGACTCCCATTAACCCCTGACTATACCGGGGATACGCTTATCACAATGCCTTTCTGGTCTGTGCTGAAGCAGGGCATTCTGGCAGCCAAGTGGCTTGACCTTTATTAGTGAGCCTGGTTACCCCCTCTCGGAACCACAGACTTAGAAATCGCCAGCTCATATACAGTGCATAAAATATATTTATATAATATATTTATATATATACCCTTATACACCATTTTAATAAAAAATATCACAAAATTCTTCTAAGTCCCTCGGGAAGAGTGAAAGACGCGCACGTTCATTTTCAGAGCTCCTAGACCTTCCTATAAGAAGTTAGCCAAAAAGTAACTTCGAAAAACGCTTAGGTTAAGTTTCAGAGTTGCTTCTAATGTACCAAAGCTGGACTTAGACATAATTTCCCTCTCACAACATTATGGCTGGTTGGAGACAGTCCGAACCACAAGTACCGGGTCCATGGTTCTGGGCGTATACTGGGGGAAGGGGACGACTCCCATTAACCCCTGACTATACCAGGGATACGCTTATCACAATGCATTTCTGGTCTGTGCTGAAGCAGGGCATTCTGGCAGCCAAGTGGCTTGACCTTTATTAGTGAGCCTGGTTACCCCCTCTCGGAACCACAGACTTAGAAATCGCCAGCTCATATACAGTGCATAAAATATATTTACTGTATATAATATATTTATATATATATACCCTTATACACCATTTTAATAAAAAATATCACAAAATTCTTCTAAGTCCCTCGGGAAGAGTGAAAGACGCGCACGTTCATTTTCAGAGCTCCTAGACCTTCCTATAAGAAGTTAGCCAAAAAGTAGCTTCGAAAAACGCTTAGGTTAAGTTTCAGAGTTGCTTCTAATGTACCAAAGCTGGACTTAGACATAATTTCACTCTCACAACATTATGGCTGGTTGGAGACAGTCCGAACCACAAGTACCGGGTCGATGGTTCTGGGCGTATACTGGGGGAACGGGGACGACTCCCACTAACCCCTGACTATACCGGGGATACGCTTATCACAATGACTTTCTGGTCTGTGCTGAAGCAGGGAATTCTGGCAGCCAAGTGGCTTGACCTTTATTAGTGAGCCTGGTTACCCCCTCTCGGAACCACAGACTTAGAAATCGCCAGCTCATATACAGTGCATAAAATATATTTATATAATATATTTATATATATACCCTTATACACCATTTTAATAAAAAATATCACAAAATTCTTCTAAGTCCCTCGGGAAGAGTGAAAGACGCGCACGTTAATTTTCAGAGCTCCTAGACCTTCCTATAAGAAGTTAGCTAAAAAGTAGCTTCGAAAAACGCTTAGGTTAAGTTTCAGAGTTGCTTCTAATGTACCAAAGCTGGACTTAGACATAATTTCACTCTCACAACATTATGGCTGGTTGGAGACAGTCCGAACCACAAGTACCGGGTCGATGGTTCTGGGCGTATACTGGGGGAACGGGGACGACTCCCATTAACCCCTGACTATACCGTGGATACGCTTATCACAATGCCTTTCTGGTCTGTGCTGAAGCAGGGCATTCTGGCAGCCAAGTGGCTTGACCTTTATTAGTGAGCCTGGTTACCCCCTCTCGGAACCACAGACTTAGAAATCGCCAGCTCATATACAGTGCATAAAATATATTTATATAATATATTTATATATATATACCCTTATACACCATTTTAATAAAAAATATCACAAAATTCTTCTAAGTCCCTCGGGAAGAGTGAAAGACGCGCACGTTCATTTTCAGAGCTCCTAGACCTTCCTATAAGAAGTTAGCCAAAAAGT
Source organism: Ascaphus truei (assembly GCF_040206685.1). Taxonomy (NCBI): domain Eukaryota; kingdom Metazoa; phylum Chordata; class Amphibia; order Anura; family Ascaphidae; genus Ascaphus; species Ascaphus truei. Next base: position 285,444,561 of record NC_134483.1, read on the forward strand.
AACTTCGAAAAACGCTTAGGTTAAGTTTCAGAGTTGCTTCTAATGTACCAAAGCTGGACTTAGACATAATTTCACTCTCACAACATTATGGCTGGTTGGAGACAGTCCGAACCACAAGTACCGGGTCCATGGTTCTGGGCGTATACTGGGGGAAGGGGACGACTCCCATTAACCCCTGACTAAACCGGGGATACGCTTATCACAATGCATTTCTGGTCTGTGCTGAAGCAGGGCATTCTGGCAGCCAAGTGGCTTGACCTTTATTAGTGAGCCTGGTTACCCCCTCTCGGAACCACAGACTTAGAAATCGCCAGCTCATATACAGTGCATAAAATATATTTACTGTATATAATATATTTATATATATATACCCTTATACACCATTTTAATAAAAAATATCACAAAATTCTTCTAAGTCCCTCGGGAAGAGTGAAAGACGCGCACGTTCATTTTCAGAGCTCCTAGACCTTCCTATAAGAAGTTAGCCAAAAAGTAGCTTCGAAAAACAATTAGGTTAAGTTTCAGAGTTGCTTCTAATGTACCAAAGCTGGACGTAGACATAATTTCACTCTCACAACATTATGGCTGGTTGGAGACAGTCCGAACCACAAGTACCGGGTCCATGGTTCTGGGCGTATACTGGGGGACGGGGACGACTCCCATTAACCCCTGACTATACCGGGGATACGCTTATCACAATGCCTTTCTGGTCTGTGCTGAAGAAGGGCATTCTGGCAGCCAAGTGGCTTGACCTTTATTAGTGAGCCTGGTTACCCCCTCTCGGAACCACAGACTTAGAAATCGCCAGCTCATATACAGTGAATAAAATATATTTATATAATATATTTATATATATACCCTTATACACCATTTTAATAAAAAATATCACAAAATTCTTCTAAGTCCCTCGGGAAGAGTGAAAGACGCGCACGTTCATTTTCAGAGCTCCTAGACCTTCCTATAAGAAGTTAGCCAAAAAGTAGCTTCGAAAAACAATTAGGTTAAGTTTCAGAGTTGCTTCTAATGTACCAAAGCTGGACGTAGACATAATTTCACTCTCACAACATTATGGCTGGTTGGAGACAGTCCGAACCACAAGTACCGAGTCCATGGTTCTGGGCGTATACTGGGGGACGGGGACGACTCCCATTAACCCCTGACTATACCGGGGATACGCTTATCACAATGCATTTCTGGTCTGTGCTGAAGCAGGGCATTCTGGCAGCCAAGTGGCTTGACCTTTATTAGTGAGCCTGGTTACCCCCTCTCGGAACCACAGACTTAGAAATCGCCAGCTCATATACAGTGCATAAAATATATTTATATAATATATTTATATATATACCCTTATACACCATTTTAATAAAAAATATCACAAAATTCTTCTAAGTCCCTCGGGAAGAGTGAAAGACGCGCACGTTCATTTTCAGCGTTCCTAGACCTTCCTATAAGAAGTTAGCCAAAAAGTAGCTTCGAAAAACGCTTAGGTTAAGTTTCAGAGTTGCTTCTAATGTACCAAAGCTGGACTTAGACATAATTTCACTCTCACAACATTATGGCTGGTTGGAGACAGTCCGAACCACAAGTACCGGGTCCATGGTTCTGGGCGTATACTGGGGGGACGGGGACGACTCCCATTAACCCCTGACTATACCGGGGATACGCTTATCACAATGCCTTTCTGGTCTGTGCTGAAGCAGGGCATTCTGGCAGCCAAGTGGCTTGACCTTTATTAGTGAGCCTGGTTACCCCCTCTCGGAACCACAGACTTAGAAATCGCCAGCTCATATACAGTGCATAAAATATATTTATATAATATATTTATATATATACCCTTATACACCATTTTAATAAAAAATATCACAAAATTCTTCTAAGTCCCTCGGGAAGAGTGAAAGACGCGCACGTTCATTTTCAGAGCTCCTAGACCTTCCTATAAGAAGTTAGCCAAAAAGTAGCTTCGAAAAACGCTTAGGTTAAGTTTCAGAGTTGCTTCTAATGTACCAAAGCTGGACTTAGACATAATTTCACTCTCACAACATTATGGCTGGTTGGAGACAGTCCGAACCACAAGTACCGGGTCCATGGTTCTGGGCGTATACTGGGGGGACGGGGACGACTCCCATTAACCCCTGACTATACCGGGGATACGCTTATCACAATGCCTTTCTGGTCTGTGCTGAAGCAGGGCATTCTGGCAGCCAAGTGGCTTGACCTTTATTAGTGAGCCTGGTTACCCCCTCTCGGAACCACAGACTTAGAAATCGCCAGCTCATATACAGTGCATAAAATATATTTATATAATATATTTATATATATACCCTTATACACCATTTTAATAAAAAATATCACAAAATTCTTCTAAGTCCCTCGGGAAGAGTGAAAGACGCGCACGTTCATTTTCAGAGCTCCTAGACCTTCCTATAAGAAGTTAGCCAAAAAGTAACTTCGAAAAACGCTTAGGTTAAGTTTCAGAGTTGCTTCTAATGTACCAAAGCTGGACTTAGACATAATTTCACTCTCACAACATTATGGCTGGTTGGAGACAGTCCGAACCACAAGTACTGAGTCCATGGTTCTGGGCGTATACTGGGGGAAGGGGACGACTCCCATTAACCCCTGACTATACCGGGGATACGCTTATCACAATGCATTTCTGGTCTGTGCTGAAGCAGGGCATTCTGGCAGCCAAGTGGCTTGACCTTTATTAGTGAGCCTGGTTACCCCCTCTCGGAACCACAGACTTAGAAATCGCCAGCTCATATACAGTGCATAAAATATATTTATATAATATATTTATATATATATACCCTTATACACCATTTTAATAAAAAATATCACAAAATTCTTCTAAGTCCCTCGGGAAGAGTGAAAGACGCGCACGTTCATTTTCAGAGCTCCTAGACCTTCCTATAAGAAGTTAGCCAAAAAGTAGCTTCGAAAAACGCTTAGGTTAAGTTTCAGAGTTGCTTCTAATGTACCAAAGCTGGACTTAGACATAATTTCACTCTCACAACATTATGGCTGGTTGGAGACAGTCCGAACCACAAGTGCCGGGTCGATGGTTCTGGGCGTATACTGGGGGAACGGGGACGACTCCCATTAACCCCTGACTATACCGGGGATACGCTTATCACAATGCCTTTCTGGTCTGTGCTGAAGCAGGGCATTCTGGCAGCCAAGTGGCTTGACCTTTATTAGTGAGCCTGGTTACCCCCTCTCGGAACCACAGACTTAGAAATCGCCAGCTCATATACAGTGCATAAAATATATTTATATAATATATTTATATATATACCCTTATACACCATTTTAATAAAAAATATCACAAAATTCTTCTAAGTCCCTCGGGAAGAGTGAAAGACGCGCACGTTCATTTTCAGAGCTCCTAGACCTTCCTATAAGAAGTTAGCCAAAAAGTAACTTCGAAAAACGCTTAGGTTAAGTTTCAGAGTTGCTTCTAATGTACCAAAGCTGGACTTAGACATAATTTCACTCTCACAACATTATGGCTGGTTGGAGACAGTCCGAACCACAAGTACCGGGTCCATGGTTCTGGGCGTATACTGGGGGAAGGGGACGACTCCCATTAACCCCTGACTATACCGGGGATACGCTTATCACAATGCATTTCTGGTCTGTGCTGAAGCAGGGCATTCTGGCAGCCAAGTGGCTTGACCTTTATTAGTGAGCCTGGTTACCCCCTCTCGGAACCACAGACTTAGAAATCGCCAGCTCATATACAGTGCATAAAATATATTTACTGTATATAATATATTTATATATATATACCCTTATACACCATTTTAATAAAAAATATCACAAAATTCTTCTAAGTCCCTCGGGAAGAGTGAAAGACGCGCTCGTTCATTTTCAGAGCTCCTAGACCTTCCTATAAGAAGTTAGCCGAAAAGTAGCTTCGAAAAACGCTTAGGTTAAGTTTCAGAGTTGCTTCTAATGTACCAAAGCTGGACTTAGACATAATTTCACTCTCACAACATTATGGCTGGTTGGAGACAGTCCGAACCACAAGTACCGGGTCCATGGTTCTGGGCGTATACTGGGGGGACGGGGACGACTCCCATTAACCCCTGACTATACCGGGGATACGCTTATCACAATGCCTTTCTGGTCTGTGCTGAAGCAGGGCATTCTGGCAGCCAAGTGACTTGACCTTTATTAGTGAGCCTGGTTACCCCCTCTCGGAACCACAGACTTAGAAATCGCCAGCTCATATACAGTGCATAAAATATATTTATATAATATATTTATATATATACCCTTATACACCATTTTAATAAAAAATATCACAAAATTCTTCTAAGTCCCTCGGGAAGAGTGAAAGACGCGCACGTTCATTTTCAGAGCTCCTAGACCTTCCTATAAGAAGTTAGCCAAAAAGTAACTTCGAAAAACGCTTAGGTTAAGTTTCAGAGTTGCTTCTAATGTACCAAAGCTGGACTTAGACATAATTTCACTCTCACAACATTATGGCTGGTTGGAGACAGTCCGAACCACAAGTACTGAGTCCATGGTTCTGGGCGTATACTGGGGGAAGGGGACGACTCCCATTAACCCCTGACTATACCGGGGATACGCTTATCACAATGCATTTCTGGTCTGTGCTGAAGCAGGGCATTCTGGCAGCCAAGTGGCTTGACCTTTATTAGTGAGCCTGGTTACCCCCTCTCGGAACCACAGACTTAGAAATCGCCAGCTCATATACAGTGAATAAAATATATTTATATAATATATTTATATATATACCCTTATACACCATTTTAATAAAAAATATCACAAAATTCTTCTAAGTCCCTCGGGAAGAGTGAAAGACGCGCACGTTCATTTTCAGAGCTCCTAGACCTTCCTATAAGAAGTTAGCCAAAAAGTAGCTTCGAAAAACAATTAGGTTAAGTTTCAGAGTTGCTTCTAATGTACCAAAGCTGGACGTAGACATAATTTCACTCTCACAACATTATGGCTGGTTGGAGACAGTCCGAACCACAAGTACCGAGTCCATGGTTCTGGGCGTATACTGGGGGACGGGGACGACTCCCATTAACCCCTGACTATACCGGGGATACGCTTATCACAATGCCTTTCTGGTCTGTGCTGAAGCAGGGCATTCTGGCAGCCAAGTGGCTTGACCTTTATTAGTGAGCCTGGTTACCCCCTCTCGGAACCACAGACTTAGAAATCGCCAGCTCATATACAGTGCATAAAATATATTTATATAATATATTTATATATATACCCTTATACACCATTTTAATAAAAAATATCACAAAATTCTTCTAAGTCCCTCGGGAAGAGTGAAAGACGCGCACGTTCATTTTCAGAGCTCCTAGACCTTCCTATAAGAAGTTAGCCAAAAAGTAGCTTCGAAAAACGCTTAGGTTAAGTTTCAGAGTTGCTTCTAATGTACCAAAGCTGGACTTAGACATAATTTCACTCTCACAACATTATGGCTGGTTGGAGACAGTCCGAACCACAAGTACCGGGTCCATGGTTCTGGGCGTATACTGGGGGGACGGGGACGACTCCCATTAACCCCTGACTATACCGGGGATACGCTTATCACAATGCCTTTCTGGTCTGTGCTGAAGCAGGGCATTCTGGCAGCCAAGTGGCTTGACCTTTATTAGTGAGCCTGGTTACCCCCTCTCGGAACCACAGACTTAGAAATCGCCAGCTCATATACAGTGCATAAAATATATTTATATAATATATTTATATATATACCCTTATACACCATTTTAATAAAAAATATCACAAAATTCTTCTAAGTCCCTCGGGAAGAGTGAAAGACGCGCACGTTCATTTTCAGAGCTCCTAGACCTTCCTATAAGAAGTTAGCCAAAAAGTAACTTCGAAAAACGCTTAGGTTAAGTTTCAGAGTTGCTTCTAATGTACCAAAGCTGGACTTAGACATAATTTCACTCTCACAACATTATGGCTGGTTGGAGACAGTCCGAACCACAAGTACTGAGTCCATGGTTCTGGGCGTATACTGGGGGAAGGGGACGACTCCCATTAACCCCTGACTATACCGGGGATACGCTTATCACAATGCATTTCTGGTCTGTGCTGAAGCAGGGCATTCTGGCAGCCAAGTGGCTTGACCTTTATTAGTGAGCCTGGTTACCCCCTCTCGGAACCACAGACTTAGAAATCGCCAGCTCATATACAGTGCATAAAATATATTTATATAATATATTTATATATATATACCCTTATACACCATTTTAATAAAAAATATCACAAAATTCTTCTAAGTCCCTCGGGAAGAGTGAAAGACGCGCACGTTCATTTTCAGAGCTCCTAGACCTTCCTATAAGAAGTTAGCCAAAAAGTAGCTTCGAAAAACGCTTAGGTTAAGTTTCAGAGTTGCTTCTAATGTACCAAAGCTGGACTTAGACATAATTTCACTCTCACAACATTATGGCTGGTTGGAGACAGTCCGAACCACAAGTGCCGGGTCGATGGTTCTGGGCGTATACTGGGGGAACGGGGACGACTCCCATTAACCCCTGACTATACCGGGGATACGCTTATCACAATGCCTTTCTGGTCTGTGCTGAAGCAGGGCATTCTGGCAGCCAAGTGGCTTGACCTTTATTAGTGAGCCTGGTTACCCCCTCTCGGAACCACAGACTTAGAAATCGCCAGCTCATATACAGTGCATAAAATATATTTATATAATATATTTATATATATACCCTTATACACCATTTTAATAAAAAATATCACAAAATTCTTCTAAGTCCCTCGGGAAGAGTGAAAGACGCGCACGTTCATTTTCAGAGCTCCTAGACCTTCCTATAAGAAGTTAGCCAAAAAGTAACTTCGAAAAACGCTTAGGTTAAGTTTCAGAGTTGCTTCTAATGTACCAAAGCTGGACTTAGACATAATTTCACTCTCACAACATTATGGCTGGTTGGAGACAGGCCGAACCACAAGTACCGGGTCCATGGTTCTGGGCGTATACTGGGGGAAGGGGACGACTCCCATTAACCCCTGACTATACCGGGGATACGCTTATCACAATGCATTTCTGGTCTGTGCTGAAGCAGGGCATTCTGGCAGCCAAGTGGCTTGACCTTTATTAGTGAGCCTGGTTACCCCCTCTCGGAACCACAGACTTAGAAATCGCCAGCTCATATACAGTGCATAAAATATATTTACTGTATATAATATATTTATATATATATACCCTTATACACCATTTTAATAAAAAATATCACAAAATTCTTCTAAGTCCCTCGGGAAGAGTGAAAGACGCGCTCGTTCATTTTCAGAGCTCCTAGACCTTCCTATAAGAAGTTAGCCAAAAAGTAGCTTCGAAAAACGCTTAGGTTAAGTTTCAGAGTTGCTTCTAATGTACCAAAGCTGGACTTAGACATAATTTCACTCTCACAACATTATGGCTGGTTGGAGACAGTCCGAACCACAAGTACCGGGTCGATGGTTCTGGGCATATACTGGGGGAACGGGGACGACTCCCACTAACCCCTGACTATACCGGGGATACGCTTATCACAATGACTTTCTGGTCTGTGCTGAAGCAGGGAATTCTGGCAGCCAAGTGGCTTGACCTTTATTAGTGAGCCTGGTTACCCCCTCTCGGAACCACAGACTTAGAAATCGCCAGCTCATATACAGTGCATAAAATATATTTATATAATATATTTATATATATACCCTTATACACCATTTTAATAAAAAATATCACAAAATTCTTCTAAGTCCCTCGGGAAGAGTGAAAGACGCGCACGTTCATTTTCAGAGCTCCTAGACCTTCCTATAAGAAGTTAGCTAAAAAGTAGCTTCGAAAAACGCTTAGGTTAAGTTTCAGAGTTGCTTCTAATGTACCAAAGCTGGACTTAGACATAATTTCACTCTCACAACATTATGGCTGGTTGGAGACAGTCCGAACCACAAGTACCGGGTCGATGGTTCTGGGCGTATACTGGGGGAACGGGGACGACTCCCATTAACCCCTGACTATACCGGTGATACGCTTATCACAATGCCTTTCTGGTCTGTGCTGAAGCAGGGCATTCTGGCAGCCAAGTGGCTTGACCTTTATTAGTGAGCCTGGTTACCCCCTCTCGGAACCACAGACTTAGAAATCGCCAGCTCATATACAGTGCATAAAATATATTTATATAATATATTTATATATATACCCTTACTGTATACACCATTTTAATAAAAAATATCACAAAATTCTTCTAAGTCCCTCGGGAAGAGTGAAAGACGCGCACGTTCATTTTCAGCGTTCCTAGACCTTCCTATAAGAAGTTAGCCAAAAAGTAGCTTCGAAAAACGCTTAGGTTAAGTTTCAGAGTTGCTTCTAATGTACCAAAGCTGGACTTAGACATAATTTCACTCTCACAACATTATGGCTGGTTGGAGACAGTCCGAACCACAAGTACCGGGTCCATGGTTCTGGGCGTATACTGGGGGGACGGGGACGACTCCCATTAACCCCTGACTATACCGGGGATACGCTTATCACAATGCCTTTCTGGTCTGTGCTGAAGCAGGGCATTCTGGCAGCCAAGTGGCTTGACCTTTATTAGTGAGCCTGGTTACCCCCTCTCGGAACCACAGACTTAGAAATCGCCAGCTCATATACAGTGCATAAAATATATTTATATAATATATTTATATATATACCCTTATACACCATTTTAATAAAAAATATCACAAAATTCTTCTAAGTCCCTCGGGAAGGGTGAAAGACGCGCACGTTCATTTTCAGCGTTCCTAGACCTTCCTATAAGAAGTTAGCCAAAAAGTAGCTTCGAAAAACGCTTAGGTTAAGTTTCAGAGTTGCTTCTAATGTACCAAAGCTGGACTTAGACATAATTTCACTCTCACAACATTATGGCTGGTTGGAGACAGTCCGAACCACAAGTACCGGGTCCATGGTTCTGGGCGTATACTGGGGGGACGGGGACGACTCCCATTAACCCCTGACTATACCGGGGATACGCTTATCACAATGCCTTTCTGGTCTGTGCTGAAGCAGGGCATTCTGGCAGCCAAGTGGCTTGACCTTTATTAGTGAGCCTGGTTACCCCCTCTCGGAACCACAGACTTAGAAATCGCCAGCTCATATACAGTGCATAAAATATATTTATATAATATATTTATATATATACCCTTACTGTATACACCATTTTAATAAAAAATATCACAAAATTCTTCTAAGTCCCTCGGGAAGAGTGAAAGACGCGCACGTTCATTTTCAGCGTTCCTAGACCTTCCTATAAGAAGTTAGCCAAAAAGTAGCTTCGAAAAACGCTTAGGTTAAGTTTCAGAGTTGCTTCTAATGTACCAAAGCTGGACTTAGACATAATTTCACTCTCACAACATTATGGCTGGTTGGAGACAGTCCGAACCACAAGTACCGGGTCCATGGTTCTGGGCGTATACTGGGGGGACGGGGACGACTCCCATTAACCCCTGACTATACCGGGGATACGCTTATCACAATGCCTTTCTGGTCTGTGCTGAAGCAGGGCATTCTGGCAGCCAAGTGGCTTGACCTTTATTAGTGAGCCTGGTTACCCCCTCTCGGAACCACAGACTTAGAAATCGCCAGCTCATATACAGTGCATAAAATATATTTATATAATATATTTATATATATACCCTTATACACCATTTTAATAAAAAATATCACAAAATTCTTCTAAGTCCCTCGGGAAGGGTGAAAGACGCGCACGTTCATTTTCAGCGTTCCTAGACCTTCCTATAAGAAGTTAGCCAAAAAGTAGCTTCGAAAAACGCTTAGGTTAAGTTTCAGAGTTGCTTCTAATGTACCAAAGCTGGACTTAGACATAATTTCACTCTCACAACATTATGGCTGGTTGGAGACAGTCCGAACCACAAGTACCGGGTCCATGGTTCTGGGCGTATACTGGGGGGACGGGGACGACTCCCATTAACCCCTGACTATACCGGGGATACGCTTATCACAATGCCTTTCTGGTCTGTGCTGAAGCAGGGCATTCTGGCAGCCAAGTGGCTTGACCTTTATTAGTGAGCCTGGTTACCCCCTCTCGGAACCACAGACTTAGAAATCGCCAGCTCATATACAGTGCATAAAATATATTTATATAATATATTTATATATATACCCTTATACACCATTTTAATAAAAAATATCACAAAATTCTTCTAAGTCCCTCGGGAAGAGTGAAAGACGCGCACGTTCATTTTCAGAGCTCCTAGACCTTCCTATAAGAAGTTAGCTAAAAAGTAGCTTCGAAAAACGCTTAGGTTAAGTTTCAGAGTTGCTTCTAATGTACCAAAGCTGGACTTAGACATAATTTCACTCTCACAACATTATGGCTGGTTGGAGACAGTCCGAACCACAAGTACCGGGTCGATGGTTCTGGGCGTATACTGGGGGAACGGGGACGACTCCCATTAACCCCTGACTATACCGGGGATACGCTTATCACAATGCCTTTCTGGTCTGTGCTGAAGCAGGGCATTCTGGCAGCCAAGTGGCTTGACCTTTATTAGTGAGCCTGGTTACCCCCTCTCGGAACCACAGACTTAGAAATCGCCAGCTCATATACAGTGCATAAAATATATTTATATAATATATTTATATATATACCCTTACTGTATACACCATTTTAATAAAAAATATCACAAAATTCTTCTAAGTCCCTCGGGAAGGGTGAAAGACGCGCACGTTCATTTTCAGCGTTCCTAGACCTTCCTATAAGAAGTTAGCCAAAAAGTAGCTTCGAAAAACGCTTAGGTTAAGTTTCAGAGTTGCTTCTAATGTACCAAAGCTGGACTTAGACATAATTTCACTCTCACAACATTATGGCTGGTTGGAGACAGTCCGAACCACAAGTACCGGGTCCATGGTTCTGGGCGTATACTGGGGGGACGGGGACGACTCCCATTAACCCCTGACTATACCGGGGATACGCTTATCACAATGCCTTTCTGGTCTGTGCTGAAGCAGGGCATTCTGGCAGCCAAGTGGCTTGACCTTTATTAGTGAGCCTGGTTACCCCCTCTCGGAACCACAGACTTAGAAATCGCCAGCTCATATACAGTGCATAAAATATATTTATATAATATATTTATATATATACCCTTATACACCATTTTAATAAAAAATATCACAAAATTCTTCTAAGTCCCTCAGGAAGAGTGAAAGACGCGCACGTTCATTTTCAGATCTCCTAGACCTTCCTATAAGAAGTTAGGCAAAAAGTAGCTTCGAAAAACGCTTAGGTTAAGTTTCAGAGTTGCTTCTAATGTACCAAAGCTGGACTTAGACATAATTTCACTCTCACAACATTATGGCTGGTTGGAGACAGTCCGAACCACAAGTACCGGGTCCATGGTTCTGGGCGTATACTGGGGGGACGGGGACGACTCCCATTAACCCCTGACTATACCGGGGATACGCTTATCACAATGCCTTTCTGGTCTGTGCTGAAGCAGGGCATTCTGGCAGCCAAGTGGCTTGACCTTTATTAGTGAGCCTGGTTACCCCCTCTCGGAACCACAGACTTAGAAATCGCCAGCTCATATACAGTACAGTGCATAAAATATATTTATATAATATATTTATATATATACCCTTATAAACCATTTTAATAAAAAATATCACAAAATTCTTCTAAGTCCCTCGGGAAGAGTGAAAGACGCGCACGTTCATTTTCAGAGCTCCTAGACCTTCCTATAAGAAGTTAGCCAAAAAGTAGCTTCGAAAAACGCTTAGGTTAAGTTTCAGAGTTGCTTCTAATGTACCAAAGCTGGACTTAGACATAATTTCACTCTCACAACATTATGGCTGGTTGGAGACAGTCCGAACCACAAGTACCGGGTCCATGGTTCTGGGCGTATACTGGGGGAAGGGGACGACTCCCATTAACCCCTGACTATACCGGGGATACGCTTATCACAATGGATTTCTGGTCTGTGCTGAAGCAGGGCATTCTGGCAGCCAAGTGGCTTGACCTTTATTAGTGAGCCTGGTTACCCCCTCTCGGAACCACAGACTTAGAAATCGCCAGCTCATATACAGTACAGTGCATAAAATATATTTATATAATATATTTATATATATACCCTTATAAACCATTTTAATAAAAAATATCACAAAATTCTTCTAAGTCCCTCGGGAAGAGTGAAAGACGCGCACGTTCATTTTCAGAGCTCTTAGACCTTCCTATAAGAAGTTAGCCAAAAAGTAGCTTCGAAAAACGCTTAGGTTAAGTTTCAGAGTTGCTTCTAATGTACCAAAGCTGGACTTAGACATAATTTCACTCTCACAACATTATGGCTGGTTGGAGACAGTCCGAACCACAAGTACCGGGTCCATGGTTCTGGGCGTATACTGGGGGAAGGGGACGACTCCCATTAACCCCTGACTATACCGGGGATACGCTTATCACAATGCATTTCTGGTCTGTGCTGAAGCAGGGCATTCTGGCAGCCAAGTGGCTTGACCTTTATTAGTGAGCCTGGTTACCCCCTCTCGGAACCACAGACTTAGAAATCGCCAGCTCATATACAGTGCATAAAATATATTTACTGTATATAATATATTTATATATATATACCCTTATTCACCATTTTAATAAAAAATATCACAAAATTCTTCTAAGTCCCTCGGGAAGAGTGAAAGACGCGCACGTTCATTTTCAGAGCTCCTAGACCTTCCTATAAGAAGTTAGCCAAAAAGTAGCTTCGAAAAACAATTAGGTTAAGTTTCAGAGTTGCTTCTAATGTACCAAAGCTGGACGTAGACATAATTTCACTCTCACAACATTATGGCTGGTTGGAGACAGTCCGAACCACAAGTACCGGGTCCATGGTTCTGGGCGTATACTGGGGGACGGGGACGACTCCCATTAACCCCTGACTATACCGGGGATACGCTTATCACAATGCCTTTCTGGTCTGTGCTGAAGAAGGGCATTCTGGCAGCCAAGTGGCTTGACCTTTATTAGTGAGCCTGGTTACCCCCTCTCGGAACCACAGACTTAGAAATCGCCAGCTCATATACAGTGCATAAAATATATTTATATAATATATTTATATATATACCCTTATACACCATTTTAATAAAAAATATCACAAAATTCTTCTAAGTCCCTCGGGAAGAGTGAAAGACGCGCACGTTCATTTTCAGAGCTCCTAGACCTTCCTATAAGAAGTTAGCCAAAAAGTAGCTTCGAAAAACGCTTAGGTTAAGTTTCAGAGTTGCTTCTAATGTACCAAAGCTGGACTTAGACATAATTTCACTCTCACAACATTATGGCTGGTTGGAGACAGTCCGAACCACAAGTACCGGGTCCATGGTTCTGGGCGTATACTGGGGGAAGGGGACGACTCCCATTAACCCCTGACTATACCGGGGATACGCTTATCACAATGCATTTCTGGTCTGTGCTGAAGCAGTGCATTCTGGCAGCCAAGTGGCTTGACCTTTATTAGTGAGCCTGGTTACCCCCTCTCGGAACCACAGACTTAGAAATCGCCAGCTCATATACAGTGCATAAAATATATTTATATAATATATTTATATATATACCCTTATACACCATTTTAATAAAAAATATCACAAAATTCTTCTAAGTCCCTCGGGAAGAGTGAAAGACGCGCACGTTCATTTTCAGCGTTCCTAGACCTTCCTATAAGAAGTTAGCCAAAAAGTAGCTTCGAAAAACGCTTAGGTTAAGTTTCAGAGTTGCTTCTAATGTACCAAAGCTGGACTTAGACATAATTTCACTCTCACAACATTATGGCTGGTTGGAGACAGTCCGAACCACAAGTACCGGGTCCATGGTTCTGGGCGTATACTGGGGGGACGGGGACGACTCCCATTAACCCCTGACTATACCGGGGATACGCTTATCACAATGCCTTTCTGGTCTGTGCTGAAGCAGGGCATTCTGGCAGCCAAGTGGCTTGACCTTTATTAGTGAGCCTGGTTACCCCCTCTCGGAACCACAGACTTAGAAATCGCCAGCTCAGATACAGTGCATAAAATATATTTATATAATATATTTATATATATACCCTTATACACCATTTTAATAAAAAATATCACAAAATTATTCTAAGTCCCTCGGGAAGAGTGAAAGACGCGCACGTTCATTTTCAGAGCTCCTAGACCTTCCTATAAGAAGTTAGCCAAAAAGTAGCTTCGAAAAACGCTTAGGTTAAGTTTCAGAGTTGCTTCTAATGTACCAAAGCTGGACTTAGACATAATTTCACTCTCACAACATTATGGCTGGTTGGAGACAGTCCGAACCACAAGTACCGGGTCCATGGTTCTGGGCGTATACTGGGGGGACGGGGACGACTCCCATTAACCCCTGACTATACCGGGGATACGCTTATCACAATGCCTTTCTGGTCTGTGCTGAAGCAGGGCATTCTGGCAGCCAAGTGGCTTGACCTTTATTAGTGAGCCTGGTTACCCCCTCTCGGAACCACAGACTTAGAAATCGCCAGCTCATATACAGTGCATAAAATATATTTATATAATATATTTATATATATACCCTTATACTGTACACCATTTTAATAAAAAATATCACAAAATTCTTCTAAGTCCCTCGGGAAGAGTGAAAGACGCGCACGTTCATTTTCAGAGCTCCTAGACCTTCCTATAAGAAGTTAGGCAAAAAGTAGCTTCGAAAAACGCTTAGGTTAAGTTTCAGAGTTGCTTCTAATGTACCAAAGCTGGACTTAGACATAATTTCACTCTCACAACATTATGGCTGGTTGGAGACAGTCCGAACCACAAGTACCGGGTCCATGGTTCTGGGCGTATACTGGGGGGACGGGGACGACTCCCATTAACCCCTGAATATACCGGGGATACGCTTATCACAATGCCTTTCTGGTCTGTGCTGAAGCAGGGCATTCTGGCAGCCAAGTGGCTTGACCTTTATTAGTGAGCCTGGTTACCCCCTCTCGGAACCACAGACTTAGAAATCGCCAGCTCATATACAGTGCATAAAATATATTTACTGTATATAATATATTTATATATATATACCCTTATACACCATTTTAATAAAAAATATCACAAAATTCTTCTAAGTCCCTCGGGAAGAGTGAAAAACGCGCTCGTTCATTTTCAGAGCTCCTAGACCTTCCTATAAGAAGTTAGCCAAAAAGTAGCTTCGAAAAACGCTTAGGTTAAGTTTCAGAGTTGCTTCTAATGTACCAAAGCTGGACTTAGACATAATTTCACTCTCACAACATTATGGCTGGTTGGAGACAGTCCGAACCACAAGTACCGGGTCGATGGTTCTGGGCATATACTGGGGGAACGGGGACGACTCCCACTAACCCCTGACTATACCGGGGATACGCTTATCACAATGACTTTCTGGTCTGTGCTGAAGCAGGGAATTCTGGCAGCCAAGTGGCTTGACCTTTATTAGTGAGCCTGGTTACCCCCTCTCGGAACCACAGACTTAGAAATCGCCAGCTCATATACAGTGCATAAAATATATTTATATAATATATTTATATATATACCCTTATACACCATTTTAATAAAAAATATCACAAAATTCTTCTAAGTCCCTCGGGAAGAGTGAAAGACGCGCACGTTCATTTTCAGAGCTCCTAGACCTTCCTATAAGAAGTTAGCTAAAAAGTAGCTTCGAAAAACGCTTAGGTTAAGTTTCAGAGTTGCTTCTAATGTACCAAAGCTGGACTTAGACATAATTTCACTCTCACAACATTATGGCTGGTTGGAGACAGTCCGAACCACAAGTACCGGGTCGATGGTTCTGGGCGTATACTGGGGGAACGGGGACGACTCCCATTAACCCCTGACTATACCGGGGATACGCTTATCACAATGCCTTTCTGGTCTGTGCTGAAGCAGGGCATTCTGGCAGCCAAGTGGCTTGACCTTTATTAGTGAGCCTGGTTACCCCCTCTCGGAACCACAGACTTAGAAATCGCCAGCTCATATACAGTGCATAAAATATATTTATATAATATATTTATATATATAACCTTACTGTATACACCATTTTAATAAAAAATATCACAAAATTCTTCTAAGTCCCTCGGGAAGGGTGAAAGACGCGCACGTTCATTTTCAGCGTTCCTAGACCTTCCTATAAGAAGTTAGCCAAAAAGTAGCTTCGAAAAACGCTTAGGTTAAGTTTCAGAGTTGCTTCTAATGTACCAAAGCTGGACTTAGACATAATTTCACTCTCACAACATTATGGCTGGTTGGAGACAGTCCGAACCACAAGTACCGGGTCCATGGTTCTGGGCGTATACTGGGGGGACGGGGACGACTCCCATTAACCCCTGACTATACCGGGGATACGCTTATCACAATGCCTTTCTGGTCTGTGCTGAAGCAGGGCATTCTGGCAGCCAAGTGGCTTGACCTTTATTAGTGAGCCTGGTTACCCCCTCTCGGAACCACAGACTTAGAAATCGCCAGCTCATATACAGTGCATAAAATATATTTATATAATATATTTATATATATACCCTTATACACCATTTTAATAAAAAATATCACAAAATTCTTCTAAGTCCCTCAGGAAGAGTGAAAGACGCGCACGTTCATTTTCAGATCTCCTAGACCTTCCTATAAGAAGTTAGGCAAAAAGTAGCTTCGAAAAACGCTTAGGTTAAGTTTCAGAGTTGCTTCTAATGTACCAAAGCTGGACTTAGACATAATTTCACTCTCACAACATTATGGCTGGTTGGAGACAGTCCGAACCACAAGTACCGGGTCCATGGTTCTGGGCGTATACTGGGGGAAGGGGACGACTCCCATTAACCCCTGACTATACCGGGGATACGCTTATCACAATGGATTTCTGGTCTGTGCTGAAGCAGGGCATTCTGGCAGCCAAGTGGCTTGACCTTTATTAGTGAGCCTGGTTACCCCCTCTCGGAACCACAGACTTAGAAATCGCCAGCTCATATACAGTACAGTGCATAAAATATATTTATATAATATATTTATATATATACCCTTATAAACCATTTTAATAAAAAATATCACAAAATTCTTCTAAGTCCCTCGGGAAGAGTGAAAGACGCGCACGTTCATTTTCAGAGCTCTTAGACCTTCCTATAAGAAGTTAGCCAAAAAGTAGCTTCGAAAAACGCTTAGGTTAAGTTTCAGAGTTGCTTCTAATGTACCAAAGCTGGACTTAGACATAATTTCACTCTCACAACATTATGGCTGGTTGGAGACAGTCCGAACCACAAGTACCGGGTCCATGGTTCTGGGCGTATACTGGGGGAAGGGGACGACTCCCATTAACCCCTGACTATACCGGGGATACGCTTATCACAATGCATTTCTGGTCTGTGCTGAAGCAGGGCATTCTGGCAGCCAAGTGGCTTGACCTTTATTAGTGAGCCTGGTTACCCCCTCTCGGAACCACAGACTTAGAAATCGCCAGCTCATATACAGTGCATAAAATATATTTACTGTATATAATATATTTATATATATATACCCTTATTCACCATTTTAATAAAAAATATCACAAAATTCTTCTAAGTCCCTCGGGAAGAGTGAAAGACGCGCACGTTCATTTTCAGAGCTCCTAGACCTTCCTATAAGAAGTTAGCCAAAAAGTAGCTTCGAAAAACAATTAGGTTAAGTTTCAGAGTTGCTTCTAATGTACCAAAGCTGGACGTAGACATAATTTCACTCTCACAACATTATGGCTGGTTGGAGACAGTCCGAACCACAAGTACCGGGTCCATGGTTCTGGGCGTATACTGGGGGACGGGGACGACTCCCATTAACCCCTGACTATACCGGGGATACGCTTATCACAATGCCTTTCTGGTCTGTGCTGAAGAAGGGCATTCTGGCAGCCAAGTGGCTTGACCTTTATTAGTGAGCCTGGTTACCCCCTCTCGGAACCACAGACTTAGAAATCGCCAGCTCATATACAGTGCATAAAATATATTTATATAATATATTTATATATATACCCTTATACACCATTTTAATAAAAAATATCACAAAATTCTTCTAAGTCCCTCGGGAAGAGTGAAAGACGCGCACGTTCATTTTCAGAGCTCCTAGACCTTCCTATAAGAAGTTAGCCAAAAAGTAGCTTCGAAAAACGCTTAGGTTAAGTTTCAGAGTTGCTTCTAATGTACCAAAGCTGGACTTAGACATCATTTCACTCTCACAACATTATGGCTGGTTGGAGACAGTCCGAACCACAAGTACCGGGTCCATGGTTCTGGGCGTATACTGGGGGAAGGGGACGACTCCCATTAACCCCTGACTATACCGGGGATACGCTTATCACAATGCATTTCTGGTCTGTGCTGAAGCAGTGCATTCTGGCAGCCAAGTGGCTTGACCTTTATTAGTGAGCCTGGTTACCCTCTCTCGGAACCACAGACTTAGAAATCGCCAGCTCATATACAGTGCATAAAATATATTTATATAATATATTTATATATATACCCTTATACACCATTTTAATAAAAAATATCACAAAATTCTTCTAAGTCCCTCGGGAAGAGTGAAAGACGCGCACGTTCATTTTCAGCGTTCCTAGACCTTCCTATAAGAAGTTAGCCAAAAAGTAGCTTCGAAAAACGCTTAGGTTAAGTTTCAGAGTTGCTTCTAATGTACCAAAGCTGGACTTAGACATAATTTCACTCTCACAACATTATGGCTGGTTGGAGACAGTCCGAACCACAAGTACCGGGTCCATGGTTCTGGGCGTATACTGGGGGGACGGGGACGACTCCCATTAACCCCTGACTATACCGGGGATACGCTTATCACAATGCCTTTCTGGTCTGTGCTGAAGCAGGGCATTCTGGCAGCCAAGTGGCTTGACCTTTATTAGTGAGCCTGGTTACCCCCTCTCGGAACCACAGACTTAGAAATCGCCAGCTCATATACAGTGCATAAAATATATTTATATAATATATTTATATATATACCCTTATACACCATTTTAATAAAAAATATCACAAAATTCTTCTAAGTCCCTCGGGAAGAGTGAAAGACGCGCACGTTCATTTTCAGAGCTCCTAGACCTTCCTATAAGAAGTTAGCCAAAAAGTAGCTTCGAAAAACGCTTAGGTTAAGTTTCAGAGTTGCTTCTAATGTACCAAAGCTGGACTTAGACATAATTTCACTCTCACAACATTATGGCTGGTTGGAGACAGTCCGAACCACAAGTACCGGGTCCATGGTTCTGGGCGTATACTGGGGGAAGGGACGACTCCCATTAACCCCTGACTATACCGGGGATACGCTTATCACAATGCCTTTCTGGTCTGTGCTGAAGCAGGGCATTCTGGCAGCCAAGTGGCTTGACCTTTATTAGTGAGCCTGGTTACCCCCTCTCGGAACCACAGACTTAGAAATCGCCAGCTCATATACAGTGCATAAAATATATTTATATAATATATTTATATATATACCCTTATACACCATTTTAATAAAAAATATCACAAAATTCTTCTAAGTCCCTCGGGAAGAGTGAAAGACGCGCACGTTCATTTTCAGAGCTCCTAGACCTTCCTATAAGAAGTTAGCCAAAAAGTAGCTTCGAAAAACGCTTAGGTTAAGTTTCAGAGTTGCTTCTAATGTACCAAAGCTGGACTTAGACATAATTTCACTCTCACAACATTATGGCTGGTTGGAGACAGTCCGAACCACAAGTACCGGGTCCATGGTTCTGGGCGTATACTGGGGGAAGGGGACGACTCCCATTAACCCCTGACTATACCGGGGATACGCTTATCACAATGGATTTCTGGTCTGTGCTGAAGCAGGGCATTCTGGCAGCCAAGTGGCTTGACCTTTATTAGTGAGCCTGGTTACCCCCTCTCGGAACCACAGACTTAGAAATCGCCAGCTCATATACAGTGCATAAAATATATTTATATAATATATTTATATATATACCCTTATACACCATTTTAATAAAAAATATCACAAAATTCTTCTAAGTCCCTCGGGAAGAGTGAAAGACGCGCACGTTCATTTTCAGCGTTCCTAGACCTTCCTATAAGAAGTTAGCCAAAAAGTAGCTTCGAAAAACGCTTAGGTTAAGTTTCAGAGTTGCTTCTAATGTACCAAAGCTGGACTTAGACATAATTTCACTCTCACAACATTATGGCTGGTTGGAGACAGTCCGAACCACAAGTACCGGGTCCATGGTTCTGGGCGTATACTGGGGGGACGGGGACGACTCCCATTAACCCCTGACTATACCGGGGATACGCTTATCACAATGCCTTTCTGGTCTGTGCTGAAGCAGGGCATTCTGGCAGCCAAGTGGCTTGACATTTATTAGTGAGCCTGGTTACCCCCTCTCGGAACCACAGACTTAGAAATCGCCAGCTCATATACAGTACAGTGCATAAAATATATTTATATAATAT
Source organism: Ascaphus truei (assembly GCF_040206685.1). NCBI lineage: Eukaryota > Metazoa > Chordata > Amphibia > Anura > Ascaphidae > Ascaphus > Ascaphus truei. Next base: position 285,464,991 of record NC_134483.1, read on the forward strand.
ATTTATATATATACCCTTATAAACCATTTTAATAAAAAATATCACAAAATTCTTCTAAGTCCCTCGGGAAGAGTGAAAGACGCGCACGTTCATTTTCAGAGCTCCTAGACCTTCCTATAAGAAGTTAGCCAAAAAGTAGCTTCGAAAAACGCTTAGGTTAAGTTTCAGAGTTGCTTCTAATGTACCAAAGCTGGACTTAGACATAATTTCACTCTCACAACATTATGGCTGGTTGGAGACAGTCCGAACCACAAGTACCGGGTCCATGGTTCTGGGCGTATACTGGGGGAAGGGGACGACTCCCATTAACCCCTGACTATACCGGGGATACGCTTATCACAATGGATTTCTGGTCTGTGCTGAAGCAGGGCATTCTGGCAGCCAAGTGGCTTGACCTTTATTAGTGAGCCTGGTTACCCCCTCTCGGAACCACAGACTTAGAAATCGCCAGCTCATATACAGTACAGTGCATAAAATATATTTATATAATATATTTATATATATACCCTTATAAACCATTTTAATAAAAAATATCACAAAATTCTTCTAAGTCCCTCGGGAAGAGTGAAAGACGCGCACGTTCATTTTCAGAGCTCTTAGACCTTCCTATAAGAAGTTAGCCAAAAAGTAGCTTCGAAAAACGCTTAGGTTAAGTTTCAGAGTTGCTTCTAATGTACCAAAGCTGGACTTAGACATAATTTCACTCTCACAACATTATGGCTGGTTGGAGACAGTCCGAACCACAAGTACCGGGTCCATGGTTCTGGGCGTATACTGGGGGAAGGGGACGACTCCCATTAACCCCTGACTATACCGGGGATACGCTTATCACAATGCATTTCTGGTCTGTGCTGAAGCAGGGCATTCTGGCAGCCAAGTGGCTTGACCTTTATTAGTGAGCCTGGTTACCCCCTCTCGGAACCACAGACTTAGAAATCGCCAGCTCATATACAGTGCATAAAATATATTTACTGTATATAATATATTTATATATATATACCCTTATTCACCATTTTAATAAAAAATATCACAAAATTCTTCTAAGTTCCTCGGGAAGAGTGAAAGACGCGCACGTTCATTTTCAGAGCTCCTAGACCTTCCTATAAGAAGTTAGCCAAAAAGTAGCTTCGAAAAACAATTAGGTTAAGTTTCAGAGTTGCTTCTAATGTACCAAAGCTGGACGTAGACATAATTTCACTCTCACAACATTATGGCTGGTTGGAGACAGTCCGAACCACAAGTACCGGGTCCATGGTTCTGGGCGTATACTGGGGGACGGGGACGACTCCCATTAACCCCTGACTATACCGGGGATACGCTTATCACAATGCCTTTCTGGTCTGTGCTGAAGAAGGGCATTCTGGCAGCCAAGTGGCTTGACCTTTATTAGTGAGCCTGGTTACCCCCTCTCGGAACCACAGACTTAGAAATCGCCAGCTCATATACAGTGCATAAAATATATTTATATAATATATTTATATATATACCCTTATACACCATTTTAATAAAAAATATCACAAAATTCTTCTAAGTCCCTCGGGAAGAGTGAAAGACGCGCACGTTCATTTTCAGAGCTCCTAGACCTTCCTATAAGAAGTTAGCCAAAAAGTAGCTTCGAAAAACGCTTAGGTTAAGTTTCAGAGTTGCTTCTAATGTACCAAAGCTGGACTTAGACATAATTTCACTCTCACAACATTATGGCTGGTTGGAGACAGTCCGAACCACAAGTACCGGGTCCATGGTTCTGGGCGTATACTGGGGGAAGGGGACGACTCCCATTAACCCCTGACTATACCGGGGATACGCTTATCACAATGCATTTCTGGTCTGTGCTGAAGCAGTGCATTCTGGCAGCCAAGTGGCTTGACCTTTATTAGTGAGCCTGGTTACCCCCTCTCGGAACCACAGACTTAGAAATCGCCAGCTCATATACAGTGCATAAAATATATTTATATAATATATTTATATATATACCCTTATACACCATTTTAATAAAAAATATCACAAAATTCTTCTAAGTCCCTCGGGAAGAGTGAAAGACGCGCACGTTCATTTTCAGCGTTCCTAGACCTTCCTATAAGAAGTTAGCCAAAAAGTAGCTTCGAAAAACGCTTAGGTTAAGTTTCAGAGTTGCTTCTAATGTACCAAAGCTGGACTTAGACATAATTTCACTCTCACAACATTATGGCTGGTTGGAGACAGTCCGAACCACAAGTACCGGGTCCATGGTTCTGGGCGTATACTGGGGGGACGGGGACGACTCCCATTAACCCCTGACTATACCGGGGATACGCTTATCACAATGCCTTTCTGGTCTGTGCTGAAGCAGGGCATTCTGGCAGCCAAGTGGCTTGACCTTTATTAGTGAGCCTGGTTACCCCCTCTCGGAACCACAGACTTAGAAATCGCCAGCTCATATACAGTGCATAAAATATATTTATATAATATATTTATATATATACCCTTATACACCATTTTAATAAAAAATATCACAAAATTCTTCTAAGTACCTCGGGAAGAGTGAAAGACGCGCACGTTCATTTTCAGAGCTCCTAGACCTTCCTATAAGAAGTTAGCCAAAAAGTAGCTTCGAAAAACGCTTAGGTTAAGTTTCAGAGTTGCTTCTAATGTACCAAAGCTGGACTTAGACATAATTTCACTCTCACAACATTATGGCTGGTTGGAGACAGTCCGAACCACAAGTACCGGGTCCATGGTTCTGGGCGTATACTGGGGGGACGGGGACGACTCCCATTAACCCCTGACTATACCGGGGATACGCTTATCACAATGCCTTTCTGGTCTGTGCTGAAGCAGGGCATTCTGGCAGCCAAGTGGGTTGACCTTTATTAGTGAGCCTGGTTACCCCCTCTCGGAACCACAGACTTAGAAATCGCCAGCTCATATACAGTGCATAAAATATATTTATATAATATATTTATATATATACCCTTATACACCATTTTAATAAAAAATATCACAAAATTCTTCTAAGTCCCTCGGGAAGAGTGAAAGACGCGCACGTTCATTTTCAGAGCTCCTAGACCTTCCTATAAGAAGTTAGCCAAAAAGTAGCTTCGAAAAACGCTTAGGTTAAGTTTCAGAGTTGCTTCTAATGTACCAAAGCTGGACTTAGACATAATTTCACTCTCACAACATTATGGCTGGTTGGAGACAGTCCGAACCACAAGTACCGGGTCCATAGTTCTGGGCGTATACTGGGGGAAGGGGACGACTCCCATTAACCCCTGACTATACCGGGGATACGCTTATCACAATGCATTTCTGGTCTGTGCTGAAGCAGTGCATTCTGGCAGCCAAGTGGCTTGACCTTTATTAGTGAGCCTGGTTACCCCCTCTCGGAACCACAGACTTAGAAATCGCCAGCTCATATACAGTGCATAAAATATATTTATATAATATATTTATATATATACCCTTATACACCATTTTAATAAAAAATATCACAAAATTCTTCTAAGTCCCTCGGGAAGAGTGAAAGACGCGCACGTTCATTTTCAGCGTTCCTAGACCTTCCTATAAGAAGTTAGCCAAAAAGTAGCTTCGAAAAACGCTTAGGTTAAGTTTCAGAGTTGCTTCTAATGTACCAAAGCTGGACTTAGACATAATTTCACTCTCACAACATTATGGCTGGTTGGAGACAGTCCGAACCACAAGTACCGGGTCCATGGTTCTGGGCGTATACTGGGGGGACGGGGACGACTCCCATTAACCCCTGACTATACCGGGGATACGCTTATCACAATGCCTTTCTGGTCTGTGCTGAAGCAGGGCATTCTGGCAGCCAAGTGGCTTGACCTTTATTAGTGAGCCTGGTTACCCCCTCTCGGAACCACAGACTTAGAAATCGCCAGCTCATATACAGTGCATAAAATATATTTATATAATATATTTATATATATACCCTTATACACCATTTTAATAAAAAATATCACAAAATTCTTCTAAGTCCCTCGGGAAGAGTGAAAGACGCGCACGTTCATTTTCAGAGCTCCTAGACCTTCCTATAAGAAGTTAGCCAAAAAGTAGCTTCGAAAAACGCTTAGGTTAAGTTTCAGAGTTGCTTCTAATGTACCAAAGCTGGACTTAGACATAATTTCACTCTCACAACATTATGGCTGGTTGGAGACAGTCCGAACCACAAGTACCGGGTCCATGGTTCTGGGCGTATACTGGGGGGACGGGGACGACTCCCATTAACCCCTGACTATACCGGGGATACGCTTATCACAATGCCTTTCTGGTCTGTGCTGAAGCAGGGCATTCTGGCAGCCAAGTGGCTTGACCTTTATTAGTGAGCCTGGTTACCCCCTCTCGGAACCACAGACTTAGAAATCGCCAGCTCATATACAGTGCATAAAATATATTTATATAATATATTTATATATATACCCTTATAGACCATTTTAATAAAAAATATCACAAAATTCTTCTAAGTCCCTCGGGAAGAGTGAAAGACGCGCACGTTCATTTTCAGAGCTCCTAGACCTTCCTATAAGAAGTTAGCCAAAAAGTAGCTTCGAAAAACGCTTAGGTTAAGTTTCAGAGTTGCTTCTAATGTACCAAAGCTGGACTTAGACATAATTTCACTCTCACAACATTATGGCTGGTTGGAGACAGTCCGAACCACAAGTACCGGGTCCATGGTTCTGGGCGTATACTGGGGGAAGGGGACGACTCCCATTAACCCCTGACTATACCGGGGATACGCTTATCACAATGCATTTCTGGTCTGTGCTGAAGCAGTGCATTCTGGCAGCCAAGTGGCTTGACCTTTATTAGTGAGCCTGGTTACCCCCTCTCGGAACCACAGACTTAGAAATCGCCAGCTCATATACAGTGCATAAAATATATTTATATAATATATTTATATATATACCCTTATACACCATTTTAATAAAAAATATCACAAAATTCTTCTAAGTCCCTCGGGAAGAGTGAAAGACGCGCACGTTCATTTTCAGCGTTCCTAGACCTTCCTATAAGAAGTTAGCCAAAAAGTAGCTTCGAAAAACGCTTAGGTTAAGTTTCAGAGTTGCTTCTAATGTACCAAAGCTGGACTTAGACATAATTTCACTCTCACAACATTATGGCTGGTTGGAGACAGTCCGAACCACAAGTACCGGGTCCATGGTTCTGGGCGTATACTGGGGGGACGGGGACGACTCCCATTAACCCCTGACTATACCGGGGATACGCTTATCACAATGCCTTTCTGGTCTGTGCTGAAGCAGGGCATTCTGGCAGCCAAGTGGCTTGACCTTTATTAGTGAGCCTGGTTACCCCCTCTCGGAACCACAGACTTAGAAATCGCCAGCTCATATACAGTGCATAAAATATATTTATATAATATATTTATATATATACCCTTATACACCATTTTAATAAAAAATATCACAAAATTCTTCTAAGTCCCTCGGGAAGAGTGAAAGACGCGCACGTTCATTTTCAGAGCTCCTAGACCTTCCTATAAGAAGTTAGCCAAAAAGTAGCTTCGAAAAACGCTTAGGTTAAGTTTCAGAGTTGCTTCTAATGTACCAAAGCTGGACTTAGACATAATTTCACTCTCACAACATTATGGCTGGTTGGAGACAGTCCGAACCACAAGTACCGGGTCCATGGTTCTGGGCGTATACTGGGGGGACGGGGACGACTCCCATTAACCCCTGACTATACCGGGGATACGCTTATCACAATGCCTTTCTGGTCTGTGCTGAAGCAGGGCATTCTGGCAGCCAAGTGGCTTGACCTTTATTAGTGAGCCTGGTTACCCCCTCTCGGAACCACAGACTTAGAAATCGCCAGCTCATATACAGTGCATAAAATATATTTATATAATATATTTATATATATACCCTTATACACCATTTTAATAAAAAATATCACAAAATTCTTCTAAGTCCCTCGGGAAGAGTGAAAGACGCGCACGTTCATTTTCAGAGCTCCTAGACCTTCCTATAAGAAGTTAGCCAAAAAGTAGCTTCGAAAAACGCTTAGGTTAAGTTTCAGAGTTGCTTCTAATGTACCAAAGCTGGACTTAGACATAATTTCACTCTCACAACATTATGGCTGGTTGGAGACAGTCCGAACCACAAGTACCGGGTCCATGGTTCTGGGCGTATACTGGGGGGACGGGGACGACTCCCATTAACCCCTGACTATACCGGGGATACGCTTATCACAATGCCTTTCTGGTCTGTGCTGAAGCAGGGCATTCTGGCAGCCAAGTGGCTTGACCTTTATTAGTGAGCCTGGTTACCCCCTCTCGGAACCACAGACTTAGAAATCGCCAGCTCATATACAGTGCATAAAATATATTTATATAATATATTTATATATATACCCTTATACACCATTTTAATAAAAAATATCACAAAATTCTTCTAAGTCCCTCGGGAAGAGTGAAAGACGCGCACGTTCATTTTCAGAGCTCCTAGACCTTCCTATAAGAAGTTAGCCAAAAAGTAACTTCGAAAAACGCTTAGGTTAAGTTTCAGAGTTGCTTCTAATGTACCAAAGCTGGACTTAGACATAATTTCACTCTCACAACATTATGGCTGGTTGGAGACAGTCCGAACCACAAGTACCGGGTCCATGGTTCTGGGCGTATACTGGGGGAAGGGGACGACTCCCATTAACCCCTGACTATACCGGGGATACGCTTATCACAATGCATTTCTGGTCTGTGCTGAAGCAGTGCATTCTGGCAGCCAAGTGGCTTGACCTTTATTAGTGAGCCTGGTTACCCCCTCTCGGAACCACAGACTTAGAAATCGCCAGCTCATATACAGTGCATAAAATATATTTATATAATATATTTATATATATACCCTTATACACCATTTTAATAAAAAATATCACAAAATTCTTCTAAGTCCCTCGGGAAGAGTGAAAGACGCGCACGTTCATTTTCAGCGTTCCTAGACCTTCCTATAAGAAGTTAGCCAAAAAGTAGCTTCGAAAAACGCTTAGGTTAAGTTTCAGAGTTGCTTCTAATGTACCAAAGCTGGACTTAGACATAATTTCACTCTCACAACATTATGGCTGGTTGGAGACAGTCCGAACCACAAGTACCGGGTCCATGGTTCTGGGCGTATACTGGGGGGACGGGGACGACTCCCATTAACCCCTGACTATACCGGGGATACGCTTATCACAATGCCTTTCTGGTCTGTGCTGAAGCAGGGCATTCTGGCAGCCAAGTGGCTTGACCTTTATTAGTGAGCCTGGTTACCCCCTCTCGGAACCACAGACTTAGAAATCGCCAGCTCATATACAGTGCATAAAATATATTTATATAATATATTTATATATATACCCTTATACACCATTTTAATAAAAAATATCACAAAATTCTTCTAAGTCCCTCGGGAAGAGTGAAAGACGCGCACGTTCATTTTCAGAGCTCCTAGACCTTCCTATAAGAAGTTAGCCAAAAAGTAGCTTCGAAAAACGCTTAGGTTAAGTTTCAGAGTTGCTTCTAATGTACCAAAGCTGGACTTAGACATAATTTCACTCTCACAACATTATGGCTGGTTGGAGACAGTCCGAACCACAAGTACCGGGTCCATGGTTCTGGGCGTATACTGGGGGGACGGGGACGACTCCCATTAACCCCTGACTATACCGGGGATACGCTTATCACAATGCCTTTCTGGTCTGTGCTGAAGCAGGGCATTCTGGCAGCCAAGTGGGTTGACCTTTATTAGTGAGCCTGGTTACCCCCTCTCGGAACCACAGACTTAGAAATCGCCAGCTCATATACAGTGCATAAAATATATTTATATAATATATTTATATATATACCCTTATACACCATTTTAATAAAAAATATCACAAAATTCTTCTAAGTCCCTCGGGAAGAGTGAAAGACGCGCACGTTCATTTTCAGAGCTCCTAGACCTTCCTATAAGAAGTTAGCCAAAAAGTAGCTTCGAAAAACGCTTAGGTTAAGTTTCAGAGTTGCTTCTAATGTACCAAAGCTGGACTTAGACATAATTTCACTCTCACAACATTATGGCTGGTTGGAGACAGTCCGAACCACAAGTACCGGGTCCATAGTTCTGGGCGTATACTGGGGGAAGGGGACGACTCCCATTAACCCCTGACTATACCGGGGATACGCTTATCACAATGCATTTCTGGTCTGTGCTGAAGCAGTGCATTCTGGCAGCCAAGTGGCTTGACCTTTATTAGTGAGCCTGGTTACCCCCTCTCGGAACCACAGACTTAGAAATCGCCAGCTCATATACAGTGCATAAAATATATTTATATAATATATTTATATATATACCCTTATACACCATTTTAATAAAAAATATCACAAAATTCTTCTAAGTCCCTCGGGAAGAGTGAAAGACGCGCACGTTCATTTTCAGCGTTCCTAGACCTTCCTATAAGAAGTTAGCCAAAAAGTAGCTTCGAAAAACGCTTAGGTTAAGTTTCAGAGTTGCTTCTAATGTACCAAAGCTGGACTTAGACATAATTTCACTCTCACAACATTATGGCTGGTTGGAGACAGTCCGAACCACAAGTACCGGGTCCATGGTTCTGGGCGTATACTGGGGGGACGGGGACGACTCCCATTAACCCCTGACTATACCGGGGATACGCTTATCACAATGCCTTTCTGGTCTGTGCTGAAGCAGGGCATTCTGGCAGCCAAGTGGCTTGACCTTTATTAGTGAGCCTGGTTACCCCCTCTCGGAACCACAGACTTAGAAATCGCCAGCTCATATACAGTGCATAAAATATATTTATATAATATATTTATATATATACCCTTATACACCATTTTAATAAAAAATATCACAAAATTCTTTTAAGTCCCTCGGGAAGAGTGAAAGACGCGCACGTTCATTTTCAGAGCTCCTAGACCTTCCTATAAGAAGTTAGCCAAAAAGTAGCTTCGAAAAACGCTTAGGTTAAGTTTCAGAGTTGCTTCTAATGTACCAAAGCTGGACTTAGACATAATTTCACTCTCACAACATTATGGCTGGTTGGAGACAGTCCGAACCACAAGTACCGGGTCCATGGTTCTGGGCGTATACTGGGGGGACGGGGACGACTCCCATTAACCCCTGACTATACCGGGGATACGCTTATCACAATGCCTTTCTGGTCTGTGCTGAAGCAGGGCATTCTGGCAGCCAAGTGGCTTGACCTTTATTAGTGAGCCTGGTTACCCCCTCTCGGAACCACAGACTTAGAAATCGCCAGCTCATATACAGTGCATAAAATATATTTATATAATATATTTATATATATACCCTTATAGACCATTTTAATAAAAAATATCACAAAATTCTTCTAAGTCCCTCGGGAAGAGTGAAAGACGCGCACGTTCATTTTCAGAGCTCCTAGACCTTCCTATAAGAAGTTAGCCAAAAAGTAGCTTCGAAAAACGCTTAGGTTAAGTTTCAGAGTTGCTTCTAATGTACCAAAGCTGGACTTAGACATAATTTCACTCTCACAACATTATGGCTGGTTGGAGACAGTCCGAACCACAAGTACCGGGTCCATGGTTCTGGGCGTATACTGGGGGAAGGGGACGACTCCCATTAACCCCTGACTATACCGGGGATACGCTTATCACAATGCATTTCTGGTCTGTGCTGAAGCAGTGCATTCTGGCAGCCAAGTGGCTTGACCTTTATTAGTGAGCCTGGTTACCCCCTCTCGGAACCACAGACTTAGAAATCGCCAGCTCATATACAGTGCATAAAATATATTTATATAATATATTTATATATATACCCTTATACACCATTTTAATAAAAAATATCACAAAATTCTTCTAAGTCCCTCGGGAAGAGTGAAAGACGCGCACGTTCATTTTCAGCGTTCCTAGACCTTCCTATAAGAAGTTAGCCAAAAAGTAGCTTCGAAAAACGCTTAGGTTAAGTTTCAGAGTTGCTTCTAATGTACCAAAGCTGGACTTAGACATAATTTCACTCTCACAACATTATGGCTGGTTGGAGACAGTCCGAACCACAAGTACCGGGTCCATGGTTCTGGGCGTATACTGGGGGGACGGGGACGACTCCCATTAACCCCTGACTATACCGGGGATACGCTTATCACAATGCCTTTCTGGTCTGTGCTGAAGCAGGGCATTCTGGCAGCCAAGTGGCTTGACCTTTATTAGTGAGCCTGGTTACCCCCTCTCGGAACCACAGACTTAGAAATCGCCAGCTCATATACAGTGCATAAAATATATTTATATAATATATTTATATATATACCCTTATACACCATTTTAATAAAAAATATCACAAAATTCTTCTAAGTCCCTCGGGAAGAGTGAAAGACGCGCACGTTCATTTTCAGAGCTCCTAGACCTTCCTATAAGAAGTTAGCCAAAAAGTAGCTTCGAAAAACGCTTAGGTTAAGTTTCAGAGTTGCTTCTAATGTACCAAAGCTGGACTTAGACATAATTTCACTCTCACAACATTATGGCTGGTTGGAGACAGTCCGAACCACAAGTACCGTGTCCATGGTTCTGGGCGTATACTGGGGGGACGGGGACGACTCCCATTAACCCCTGACTATACCGGGGATACGCTTATCACAATGCCTTTCTGGTCTGTGCTGAAGCAGGGCATTCTGGCAGCCAAGTGGCTTGACCTTTATTAGTGAGCCTGGTTACCCCCTCTCGGAACCACAGACTTAGAAATCGCCAGCTCATATACAGTGCATAAAATATATTTATATAATATATTTATATATATACCCTTATACACCATTTTAATAAAAAATATCACAAAATTCTTCTAAGTCCCTCGGGAAGAGTGAAAGACGCGCACGTTCATTTTCAGAGCTCCTAGACCTTCCTATAAGAAGTTAGCCAAAAAGTAACTTCGAAAAACGCTTAGGTTAAGTTTCAGAGTTGCTTCTAATGTACCAAAGCTGGACTTAGACATAATTTCACTCTCACAACATTATGGCTGGTTGGAGACAGTCCGAACCACAAGTACCGGGTCCATGGTTCTGGGCGTATACTGGGGGACGGGGACGACTCCCATTAACCCCTGACTATACCGGGGATACGCTTATCACAATGCATTTCTGGTCTGTGCTGAAGCAGGGCATTCTGGCAGCCAAGTGGCTTGACCTTTATTAGTGAGCCTGGTTACCCCCTCTCGGAACCACAGACTTAGAAATCGCCAGCTCATATACAGTGCATAAAATATATTTATATAATATATTTATATATATATACCCTTATACACCATTTTAATAAAAAATATCACAAAATTCTTCTAAGTCCCTCGGGAAGAGTGAAAGACGCGCACGTTCATTTTCAGAGCTCCTAGACCTTCCTATAAGAAGTTAGCCAAAAAGTAGCTTCGAAAAACGCTTAGGTTAAGTTTCAGAGTTGCTTCTAATGTACCAAAGCTGGACTTAGACATAATTTCACTCTCACAACATTATGGCTGGTTGGAGACAGTCCGAACCACAAGTACCGGGTCCATGGTTCTGGGCGTATACTGGGGGGACGGGGACGACTCCCATTAACCCCTGACTATACCGGGGATACGCTTATCACAATGCCTTTCTGGTCTGTGCTGAAGCAGGGCATTCTGGCAGCCAAGTGGCTTGACCTTTATTAGTGAGCCTGGTTACCCCCTCTCGGAACCACAGACTTAGAAATCGCCAGCTCATATACAGTGCATAAAATATATTTATATAATATATTTATATATATACCCTTATACACCATTTTAATAAAAAATATCACAAAATTCTTCTAAGTCCCTCGGGAAGAGTGAAAGACGCGCACGTTCATTTTCAGAGCTCCTAGACCTTCCTATAAGAAGTTAGCCAAAAAGTAGCTTCGAAAAACGCTTAGGTTAAGTTTCAGAGTTGCTTCTAATGTACCAAAGCTGGACTTAGACATAATTTCACTCTCACAACATTATGGCTGGTTGGAGACAGTCCGAACCACAAGTACCGGGTCCATGGTTCTGGGCGTATACTGGGGGGACGGGGACGACTCCCATTAACCCCTGACTATACCGGGGATACGCTTATCACAATGCCTTTCTGGTCTGTGCTGAAGCAGGGCATTCTGGCAGCCAAGTGGCTTGACCTTTATTAGTGAGCCTGGTTACCCCCTCTCGGAACCACAGACTTAGAAATCGCCAGCTCATATACAGTGCATAAAATATATTTATATAATATATTTATATATATACCCTTATAGACCATTTTAATAAAAAATATCACAAAATTCTTCTAAGTCCCTCGGGAAGAGTGAAAGACGCGCACGTTCATTTTCAGAGCTCCTAGACCTTCCTATAAGAAGTTAGCCAAAAAGTAGCTTCGAAAAACGCTTAGGTTAAGTTTCAGAGTTGCTTCTAATGTACCAAAGCTGGACTTAGACATAATTTCACTCTCACAACATTATGGCTGGTTGGAGACAGTCCGAACCACAAGTACCGGGTCCATGGTTCTGGGCGTATACTGGGGGAAGGGGACGACTCCCATTAACCCCTGACTATACCGGGGATACGCTTATCACAATGCATTTCTGGTCTGTGCTGAAGCAGTGCATTCTGGCAGCCAAGTGGCTTGACCTTTATTAGTGAGCCTGGTTACCCCCTCTCGGAACCACAGACTTAGAAATCGCCAGCTCATATACAGTGCATAAAATATATTTATATAATATATTTATATATATATACCCTTATACACCATTTTAATAAAAAATATCACAAAATTCTTCTAAGTCCCTCGGGAAGAGTGAAAGACGCGCACGTTCATTTTCAGCGTTCCTAGACCTTCCTATAAGAAGTTAGCCAAAAAGTAGCTTCGAAAAACGCTTAGGTTAAGTTTCAGAGTTGCTTCTAATGTACCAAAGCTGGACTTAGACATAATTTCACTCTCACAACATTATGGCTGGTTGGAGACAGTCCGAACCACAAGTACCGGGTCCATGGTTCTGGGCGTATACTGGGGGGACGGGGACGACTCCCATTAACCCCTGACTATACCGGGGATACGCTTATCACAATGCCTTTCTGGTCTGTGCTGAAGCAGGGCATTCTGGCAGCCAAGTGGCTTGACCTTTATTAGTGAGCCTGGTTACCCCCTCTCGGAACCACAGACTTAGAAATCGCCAGCTCATATACAGTGCATAAAATATATTTATATAATATATTTATATATATACCCTTATAGACCATTTTAATAAAAAATATCACAAAATTCTTCTAAGTCCCTCGGGAAGAGTGAAAGACGCGCACGTTCATTTTCAGAGCTCCTAGACCTTCCTATAAGAAGTTAGCCAAAAAGTAGCTTCGAAAAACGCTTAGGTTAAGTTTCAGAGTTGCTTCTAATGTACCAAAGCTGGACTTAGACATAATTTCACTCTCACAACATTATGGCTGGTTGGAGACAGTCCGAACCACAAGTACCGGGTCCATGGTTCTGGGCGTATACTGGGGGAAGGGGACGACTCCCATTAACCCCTGACTATACCGGGGATACGCTTATCACAATGCATTTCTGGTCTGTGCTGAAGCAGTGCATTCTGGCAGCCAAGTGGCTTGACCTTTATTAGTGAGCCTGGTTACCCCCTCTCGGAACCACAGACTTAGAAATCGCCAGCTCATATACAGTGCATAAAATATATTTATATAATATATTTATATATATATACCCTTATACACCATTTTAATAAAAAATATCACAAAATTCTTCTAAGTCCCTCGGGAAGAGTGAAAGACGCGCACGTTCATTTTCAGAGCTCCTAGACCTTCCTATAAGAAGTTAGCCAAAAAGTAACTTCGAAAAACGCTTAGGTTAAGTTTCAGAGTTGCTTCTAATGTACCAAAGCTGGACTTAGACATAATTTCACTCTCACAACATTATGGCTGGTTGGAGACAGTCCGAACCACAAGTACCGGGTCCATGGTTCTGGGCGTATACTGGGGGACGGGGACGACTCCCATTAACCCCTGACTATACCGGGGATACGCTTATCACAATGCATTTCTGGTCTGTGCTGAAGCAGGGCATTCTGGCAGCCAAGTGGCTTGACCTTTATTAGTGAGCCTGGTTACCCCCTCTCGGAACCACAGACTTAGAAATCGCCAGCTCATATACAGTGCATAAAATATATTTATATAATATATTTATATATATATACCCTTATACACCATTTTAATAAAAAATATCACAAAATTCTTCTAAGTCCCTCGGGAAGAGTGAAAGACGCGCACGTTCATTTTCAGAGCTCCTAGACCTTCCTATAAGAAGTTAGCCAAAAAGTAGCTTCGAAAAACGCTTAGGTTAAGTTTCAGAGTTGCTTCTAATGTACCAAAGCTGGACTTAGACATAATTTCACTCTCACAACATTATGGCTGGTTGGAGACAGTCCGAACCACAAGTACCGGGTCCATGGTTCTGGGCGTATACTGGGGGGACGGGGACGACTCCCATTAACCCCTGACTATACCGGGGATACGCTTATCACAATGCCTTTCTGGTCTGTGCTGAAGCAGGGCATTCTGGCAGCCAAGTGGCTTGACCTTTGTTAGTGAGCCTGGTTACCCCCTCTCGGAACCACAGACTTAGAAATCGCCAGCTCATATACAGTGCATAAAATATATTTATATAATATATTTATATATATACCCTTATACACCATTTTAATAAAAAATATCACAAAATTCTTCTAAGTCCCTCGGGAAGAGTGAAAGACGCGCACGTTCATTTTCAGAGCTCCTAGACCTTCCTATAAGAAGTTAGCCAAAAAGTAGCTTCGAAAAACGCTTAGGTTAAGTTTCAGAGTTGCTTCTAATGTACCAAAGCTGGACTTAGACATAATTTCACTCTCACAACATTATGGCTGGTTGGAGACAGTCCGAACCACAAGTACCGGGTCCATGGTTCTGGGCGTATACTGGGGGGACGGGGACGACTCCCATTAACCCCTGACTATACCGGGGATACGCTTATCACAATGCCTTTCTGGTCTGTGCTGAAGCAGGGCATTCTGGCAGCCAAGTGGCTTGACCTTTATTAGTGAGCCTGGTTACCCCCTCTCGGAACCACAGACTTAGAAATCGCCAGCTCATATACAGTGCATAAAATATATTTATATAATATATTTATATATATACCCTTATACACCATTTTAATAAAAAATATCACAAAATTCTTCTAAGTCCCTCGGGAAGAGTGAAAGACGCGCACGTTCATTTTCAGAGCTCCTAGACCTTCCTATAAGAAGTTAGCCAAAAAGTAACTTCGAAAAACGCTTAGGTTAAGTTTCAGAGTTGCTTCTAATGTACCAAAGCTGGACTTAGACATAATTTCACTCTCACAACATTATGGCTGGTTGGAGACAGTCCGAACCACAAGTACCGGGTCCATGGTTCTGGGCGTATACTGGGGGACGGGGACGACTCCCATTAACCCCTGACTATACCGGGGATACGCTTATCACAATGCATTTCTGGTCTGTGCTGAAGCAGGGCATTCTGGCAGCCAAGTGGCTTGACCTTTATTAGTGAGCCTGGTTACCCCCTCTCGGAACCACAGACTTAGAAATCGCCAGCTCATATACAGTGCATAAAATATATTTATATAATATATTTATATATATATACCCTTATACACCATTTTAATAAAAAATATCACAAAATTCTTCTAAGTCCCTCGGGAAGAGTGAAAGACGCGCACGTTCATTTTCAGAGCTCCTAGACCTTCCTATAAGAAGTTAGCCAAAAAGTAGCTTCGAAAAACGCTTAGGTTAAGTTTCAGAGTTGCTTCTAATGTACCAAAGCTGGACTTAGACATAATTTCACTCTCACAACATTATGGCTGGTTGGAGACAGTCCGAACCACAAGTACCGGGTCCATGGTTCTGGGCGTATACTGGGGGGACGGGGACGACTCCCATTAACCCCTGACTATACCGGGGATACGCTTATCACAATGCCTTTCTGGTCTGTGCTGAAGCAGGGCATTCTGGCAGCCAAGTGGCTTGACCTTTGTTAGTGAGCCTGGTTACCCCCTCTCGGAACCACAGACTTAGAAATCGCCAGCTCATATACAGTGCATAAAATATATTTATATAATATATTTATATATATACCCTTATACACCATTTTAATAAAAAATATCACAAAATTCTTCTAAGTCCATCGGGAAGAGTGAAAGACGCGCACGTTCATTTTCAGAGCTCCTAGACCTTCCTATAAGAAGTTAGCCAAAAAGTAGCTTCGAAAAACGCTTAGGTTAAGTTTCAGAGTTGCTTCTAATGTACCAAAGCTGGACTTAGACATAATTTCACTCTCACAACATTATGGCTGGTTGGAGACAGTCCGAACCACAAGTACCGGGTCCATGGTTCTGGGCGTATACTGGGGGGACGGGGACGACTCCCATTAACCCCTGACTATACCGGGGATACGCTTATCACAATGCCTTTCTGGTCTGTGCTGAAGCAGGGCATTCTGGCAGCCAAGTGGCTTGACCTTTATTAGTGAGCCTGGTTACCCCCTCTCGGAACCACAGACTTAGAAATCGCCAGCTCATATACAGTGCATAAAATATATTTATATAATATATTTATATATATACCCTTATACACCATTTTAATAAAAAATATCACAAAATTCTTCTAAGTCCCTCGGGAAGAGTGAAAGACGCGCACGTTCATTTTCAGAGCTCCTAGACCTTCCTATAAGAAGTTAGCCAAAAAGTAACTTCGAAAAACGCTTAGGTTAAGTTTCAGAGTTGCTTCTAATGTACCAAAGCTGGACTTAGACATAATTTCACTCTCACAACATTATGGCTGGTTGGAGACAGTCCGAACCACAAGTACCGGGTCCATGGTTCTGGGCGTATACTGGGGGAAGGGGACGACTCCCATTAACCCCTGACTATACCGGGGATACGCTTATCACAATGCATTTCTGGTCTGTGCTGAAGCAGGGCATTCTGGCAGCCAAGTGGCTTGACCTTTATTAGTGAGCCTGGTTACCCCCTCTCGGAACCATAGACTTAGAAATCGCCAGCTCATATACAGTGCATAAAATATATTTATATAATAT
The DNA here is from genome assembly GCF_040206685.1 of Ascaphus truei. Lineage (NCBI taxonomy): Eukaryota > Metazoa > Chordata > Amphibia > Anura > Ascaphidae > Ascaphus > Ascaphus truei. The sequence goes on from NC_134483.1 coordinate 285,482,078, forward strand.
ATTTATATATATATACCCTTATACACCATTTTAATAAAAAATATCACAAAATTCTTCTAAGTCCCTCGGGAAGAGTGAAAGACGCGCACGTTCATTTTCAGAGCTCCTAGACCTTCCTATAAGAAGTTAGCCAAAAAGTAGCTTCGAAAAACGCTTAGGTTAAGTTTCAGAGTTGCTTCTAATGTACCAAAGCTGGACTTAGACATAATTTCACTCTCACAACATTATGGCTGGTTGGAGACAGTCCGAACCACAAGTACCGGGTCGATGGTTCTGGGCGTATACTGGGGGAACGGGGACGACTCCCATTAACCCCTGACTATACCGGGGATACGCTTATCACAATGCCTTTCTGGTCTGTGCTGAAGCAGGGCATTCTGGCAGCCAAGTGGCTTGACCTTTATTAGTGAGCCTGGTTACCCCCTCTCGGAACCACAGACTTAGAAATCGCCAGCTCATATACAGTGCATAAAATATATTTATATAATATATTTATATATATACCCTTATACACCATTTTAATAAAAAATATCACAAAATTCTTCTAAGTCCCTCGGGAAGAGTGAAAGAAGCGCACATTGATTTTCATAGCTACTAGACCTTCCTATAAGAAGTTAGCCAAAAAGTAGCTTCGAAAAACGCTTAGGTTAAGTTTCAGAGTTGCTTCTAATGTACCAAAGCTGGACTTAGACATAATTTCACTCTCACAACAATATGGCTGGTTGGAGACAGTCCGAACCACAAGTACCGGGTCCATGGTTCTGGGCGTATACTGGGGGAAGGGGACGACTCCCATTAACCCCTGACTATACCGGGGATACGCTTATCACAATGCATTTCTGGTCTGTGCTGAAGCAGGGAATTCTGGCAGCCAAGTGGCTTGACCTTTATTAGTGAGCCTGGTTACCCCCTCTCGGAACCACAGACTTAGAAATCGCCAGCTCATATACAGTGCATAAAATATATTTATATAATATATTTATATATATACCCTTATACACCATTTTAATAAAAAATATCACAAAATTCTTCTAAGTCCCTCGGGAAGAGTGAAAGAAGCGCACATTGATTTTCAGAGCTCCTAGACCTTCCTATAAGAAGTTAGCCAAAAAGTAGCTTCGAAAAACGCTTAGGTTAAGTTTCAGAGTTGCTTCTAATGTACCAAAGCTGGACTTAGACATAATTTCACTCTCACAACATTATGGCTGGTTGGAGACAGTCCGAACCACAAGTACCGGGTCCATGGTTCTGGGCGTATACTGGGGGGACGGGGACGACTCCCATTAACCCCTGACTATACCGGGGATACGCTTATCACAATGCCTTTCTGGTCTGTGCTGAAGCAGGGCATTCTGGCAGCCAAGTGGCTTGACCTTTATTAGTGAGCCTGGTTACCCCCTCTCGGAACCACAGACTTAGAAATCGCCAGCTCATATACAGTGCATAAAATATATTTATATAATATATTTATATATATACCCTTATACACCATTTTAAAAGAAATTTCACAAAATTCTTCTAAGTCCCTCGGGAAGAGTGAAAGACGCGCACGTTCATTTTCAGAGCTCCTAGACCTTCCTATAAGAAGTTAGCCAAAAAGTAGCTTCGAAAAACGCTTAGGTTAAGTTTCAGAGTTGCTTCTAATGTACCAAAGCTGGACTTAGACATAATTTCACTCTCACAACATTATGGCTGGTTGGAGACAGTCCGAACCAAAAATACCGGGTCGATGGTTCTGGGCGTATACTGGGGGAACGGGGACGACTCCCATTAACCCCTGACTATACCGGGGATACGCTTATCACAATGCCTTTCTGGTCTGTGCTGAAGCAGGGCATTCTGGCAGCCAAGTGGCTTGACCTTTATTAGTGAGCCTGGTTACCCCCTCTCGGAACCACAGACTTAGAAATCGCCAGCTCATATACAGTGCATAAAATATATTTATATAATATATTTATATATATACCCTTATACACCATTTTAATAAAAAATATCACAAAATTCTTCTAAGTCCCTCTGGAAGAGTGAAAGACGCGCACGTTCATTTTCAGAGCTCGTAGACCTTCCTATAAGAAGTTAGCCAAAAAGTAGCTTCGAAAAACGCTTAGGTTAAGTTTCAGAGTTGCTTCTAATGTACCAAAGCTGGACTTAGACATAATTTCACTCTCACAACATTATGGCTGGTTGGAGACAGTCCGAACCACAAGTACCGGGTCGATGGTTCTGGGCATATACTGGGGGAACGGGGACGACTCCCATTAACCCCTGACTATACCGGGGATACGCTTATCACAATGCCTTTCTGGTCTGTGCTGAAGCAGGGCATTCTGGCAGCCAAGTGGCTTGACCTTTATTAGTGAGCCTGGTTACCCCCTCTCGGAACCACAGACTTAGAAATCGCCAGCTCATATACAGTGCATAAAATATATTTATATAATATATTTATATATATACCCTTATACACCATTTTAATAAAAAATATCACAAAATTCTTCTAAGTCCCTCGGGAAGAGTGAAAGACGCGCACGTTCATTTTCAGAGCTCCTAGACCTTCCTATAAGAAGTTAGCCAAAAAGTAGCTTCGAAAAACGCTTACCTGTAGGTTAAGTTTCAGAGTTGCTTCTAATGTACCAAAGCTGGACATAGACATAATTTCACTCTCACAACATTATGGCTGGTTGGAGACAGTCCGAACCACAAGTACCGGGTCCATGGTTCTGGGCGTATACTGGGGGGACGGGGACGACTCCCATTAACCCCTGACTATACCGGGGATACGCTTATCTCAATGCCTTTCTGGTCTGTGCTGAAGCAGGGCATTCTGGCAGCCAAGTGGCTTGACCTTTATTAGTGAGCCTGGTTACCCCCTCTCGGAACCACAGACTTAGAAATCGCCATCTCATATACAGTGCATAAAATATATTTATATAATATATTTATATATATATACCCTTATACACCATTTTAATAAAAAATTTCACAAAATTCTTCTAAGTCCCTCGGGAAGAGTGAAAGACGCGCACGTTCATTTTCAGATCTCCTAGACCTTCCTATAAGAAGTTAGCCAAAAAGTAGCTTCGAAAAACGCTTACCTGTAGGTTAAGTTTCAGAGTTGCTTCTAATGTACCAAAGCTGGACTTAGACATAATTTCACTCTCACAACATTATGGCTGGTTGGAGACAGTCCGAACCACAAGTACCGGGTCGATGGTTCTGGGCGTATACTGGGGGAACGGGGACGACTCCCATTAACCCCTGACTATACCGGGGATACGCTTATCACAATGCCTTTCTGGTCTGTGCTGAAGCAGGGCATTCTGGCAGCCAAGTGGCTTGACCTTTATTAGTGAGCCTGGTTACCCCCTCTCGGAACCACAGACTTAGAAATCGCCAGCTCATATACAGTGCATAAAATATATTTATATAATATATTTATATATATACCCTTATACACCATTTTAATAAAAAATATCACAAAATTCTTCTGTCCCTCGGGAAGAGTGAAAGACGCGCACGTTCATTTTCAGAGCTCCTAGACCTTCCTATAAGAAGTTAGCCAAAAAGTAGCTTCGAAAAACGCTTAGGTTAAGTTTCAGAGTTGCTTCTAATGTACCAAAGCTGGACTTAGACATAATTTCACTCTCACAACATTATGGCTGATTGGAGACAGTCCGAACCACAAGTACCTGGTCGATGGTTCTGGGCGTATACTGGGGGAAGGGGACGACTCCCATTAACCCCTGACTATACCGGGGATACGCTTATCACAATGCATTTCTGGTCTGTGCTGAAGCAGGGAATTCTGGCAGCCAAGTGGCTTGACCTTTATTAGTGAGCCTGGTTACCCCCTCTCGGAACCACAGACTTAGAAATCGCCAGCTCATATACAGTGCATAAAATATATTTATATAATATATTTATATATATACCCTTATACACCATTTTAATAAAAAATATCACAAATATCTTCTAAGTACCTCGGGAAGAGTGAAAGAAGCGCACATTGATTTTCAGAGCTCCTAGACCTTCCTATTAGAAGTTAGCCAAAAAGTAGCTTCGAAAAACGCTTAGGTTAAGTTTCAGAGTTGCTTCTAATGTACCAAAGCTGGACTTAGACATAATTTCACTCTCACAACATTATGGCTGGTTGGAGACAGTCCGAACCACAAGTACCGGGTCCATGGTTCTGGGCGTATACTGGGGGGACGGGGACGACTCCCATTAACCCCTGACTATACCGGGGATACGCTTATCACAATGCCTTTCTGGTCTGTGCTGAAGCAGGGCATTCTGGCAGCCAAGTGGCTTGACCTTTATTAGTGAGCCTGGTTACCCCCTCTCGGAACCACAGACTTAGAAATCGCCAGCTCATATACAGTGCATAAAATATATTTATATATATACCCTTATACACCATTTTAATAAAAAATATCACAAAATTCTTCTAAGTCCCTCGGGAAGAGTGAAAGACGCGCACGTTCATTTTCAGAGCTCCTAGACCTTCCTATAAGAAGTTAGCCAAAAAGTAGCTTCGAAAAACGCTTAGGTTAAGTTTCAGAGTTGCTTCTAATGTACCAAAGCTGGACTTAGACATAATTTCACTCTCACAACATTATGGCTGGTTGGAGACAGTCCGAACCACAAGTACCGGGTCCATGGTTCTGGGCGTATACTGGGGGGACGGGGACGACTCCCATTAACCCCTGACTATACCGGGGATATGCTTATCACAATGCCTTTCTGGTCTGTGCTGAAGCAGGGCATTCTGGCAGCCAAGTGGCTTGACCTTTATTAGTGAGCCTGGTTACCCCCTCTCGGAACCACAGACTTAGAAATCGCCAGCTCATATACAGTGCATAAAATATATTTATATAATATATTTATATATATACCCTTATACACCATTTTAATAAGAAATTTCACAAAATTCTTCTAAGTCCCTCGGGAAGAGTGAAAGACGCGCACGTTCATTTTCAGAGCTCCTAGACCTTCCTATAAGAAGTTAGCCAAAAAGTAGCTTCGAAAAACGCTTACCTGTAGGTTAAGTTTCAGAGTTGCTTCTAATGTACCAAAGCTGGACTTAGACATAATTTCACTCTCACAACATTATGGCTGGTTGGAGACAGTCCGAACCACAAGTACCGGGTCGATGGTTCTGGGCATATACTGGGGGAACGGGGACGACTCCCATTAACCCCTGACTATACCGGGGATACGCTTATCACAATGCCTTTCTGGTCTGTGCTGAAGCAGGGCATTCTGGCAGCCAAGTGGCTTGACCTTTATTAGTGAGCCTGGTTACCCCCTCTCGGAACCACAGACTTAGAAATCGCCAGCTCATATACAGTGCATAAAATATATTTATATAATATATTTATATATATACCCTTATACACCATTTTAATAAAAAATATCACAAAATTCTTCTAAGTCCCTCGGGAAGAGTGAAAGACGCGCACGTTCATTTTCAGAGCTCCTAGACCTTCCTATAAGAAGTTAGCCAAAAAGTAGCTTCGAAAAACGCTTAGGTTAAGTTTCAGAGTTGCTTCTAATGTACCAAAGCTGGACTTAGACATAATTTCACTCTCACAACATTATGGCTGGTTGGAGACAGTCCGAACCACAAGTACCGGGTCGATGGTTCTGGGCGTATACTGGGGGAAGGGGACGACTCCCATTAACCCCTGACTATACCGGGGATACGCTTATCACAATGCCTTTCTGGTCTGTGCTGAAGCAGGGCATTCTGGCAGCCAAGTGGCTTGACCTTTATTAGTGAGCCTGGTTACCCCCTCTCGGAACCACAGACTTAGAAATCGCCAGCTCATATACAGTGCATAAAATATATTTATATAATATATTTATATATATACCCTTATACACCATTTTAATAAAAAATATCACAAAATTCTTCTGTCCCTCGGGAAGAGTGAAAGACGCGCACGTTCATTTTCAGAGCTCCTAGACCTTCCTATAAGAAGTTAGCCAAAAAGTAGCTTCGAAAAACGCTTAGGTTAAGTTTCAGAGTTGCTTCTAATGTACCAAAGCTGGACTTAGACATAATTTCACTCTCACAACATTATGGCTGATTGGAGACAGTCCGAACCACAAGTACCTGGTCGATGGTTCTGGGCGTATACTGGGGGAAGGGGACGACTCCCATTAACCCCTGACTATACCGGGGATACGCTTATCACAATGCATTTCTGGTCTGTGCTGAAGCAGGGAATTCTGGCAGCCAAGTGGCTTGACCTTTATTAGTGAGCCTGGTTACCCCCTCTCGGAACCACAGACTTAGAAATCGCCAGCTCATATACAGTGCATAAAATATATTTATATAATATATTTATATATATACCCTTATACACCATTTTAATAAAAAATATCACAAATATCTTCTAAGTACCTCGGGAAGAGTGAAAGAAGCGCACATTGATTTTCAGAGCTCCTAGACCTTCCTATTAGAAGTTAGCCAAAAAGTAGCTTCGAAAAACGCTTAGGTTAAGTTTCAGAGTTGCTTCTAATGTACCAAAGCTGGACTTAGACATAATTTCACTCTCACAACATTATGGCTGGTTGGAGACAGTCCGAACCACAAGTACCGGGTCCATGGTTCTGGGCGTATACTGGGGGGACGGGGACGACTCCCATTAACCCCTGACTATACCGGGGATACGCTTATCACAATGCCTTTCTGGTCTGTGCTGAAGCAGGGCATTCTGGCAGCCAAGTGGCTTGACCTTTATTAGTGAGCCTGGTTACCCCCTCTCGGAACCACAGACTTAGAAATCGCCAGCTCATATACAGTGCATAAAATATATTTATATATATACCCTTATACACCATTTTAATAAAAAATATCACAAAATTCTTCTAAGTCCCTCGGGAAGAGTGAAAGACGCGCACGTTCATTTTCAGAGCTCCTAGACCTTCCTATAAGAAGTTAGCCAAAAAGTAGCTTCGAAAAACGCTTAGGTTAAGTTTCAGAGTTGCTTCTAATGTACCAAAGCTGGACTTAGACATAATTTCACTCTCACAACATTATGGCTGGTTGGAGACAGTCCGAACCACAAGTACCGGGTCCATGGTTCTGGGCGTATACTGGGGGGACGGGGACGACTCCCATTAACCCCTGACTATACCGGGGATATGCTTATCACAATGCCTTTCTGGTCTGTGCTGAAGCAGGGCATTCTGGCAGCCAAGTGGCTTGACCTTTATTAGTGAGCCTGGTTACCCCCTCTCGGAACCACAGACTTAGAAATCGCCAGCTCATATACAGTGCATAAAATATATTTATATAATATATTTATATATATACCCTTATACACCATTTTAATAAGAAATTTCACAAAATTCTTCTAAGTCCCTCGGGAAGAGTGAAAGACGCGCACGTTCATTTTCAGAGCTCCTAGACCTTCCTATAAGAAGTTAGCCAAAAAGTAGCTTCGAAAAACGCTTAGGTTAAGTTTCAGAGTTGCTTCTAATGTACCAAAGCTGGACTTAGACATAATTTCACTCTCACAACATTATGGCTGGTTGGAGACAGTCCGAACCACAAGTACCGGGTCGATGGTTCTGGGCATATACTGGGGGAACGGGGACGACTCCCATTAACCCCTGACTATACCGGGGATACGCTTATCACAATGCCTTTCTGGTCTGTGCTGAAGCAGGGCATTCTGGCAGCCAAGTGGCTTGACCTTTATTAGTGAGCCTGGTTACCCCCTCTCGGAACCACAGACTTAGAAATCGCCAGCTCATATACAGTGCATAAAATATATTTATATAATATATTTATATATATACCCTTATACACCATTTTAATAAAAAATATCACAAAATTCTTCTAAGTCCCTCGGGAAGAGTGAAAGACGCGCACGTTCATTTTCAGAGCTCCTAGACCTTCCTATAAGAAGTTAGCCAAAAAGTAGCTTCGAAAAACGCTTAGGTTAAGTTTCAGAGTTGCTTCTAATGTACCAAAGCTGGACTTAGACATAATTTCACTCTCACAACATTATGGCTGGTTGGAGACAGTCCGAACCACAAGTACCGGGTCGATGGTTCTGGGCGTATACTGGGGGAAGGGGACGACTCCCATTAACCCCTGACTATACCGGGGATACGCTTATCACAATGCATTTCTGGTCTGTGCTGAAGCAGGGAATTCTGGCAGCCAAGTGGCTTGACCTTTATTAGTGAGCCTGGTTACCCCCTCTCGGAACCACAGACTTAGAAATCGCCAGCTCATATACAGTGCATAAAATATATTTATATAATATATTTATATATATACCCTTATACACCATTTTAATAAAAAATATCACAAATATCTTCTAAGTCCCTCGGGAAGAGTGAAAGAAGCGCACATTGATTTTCAGAGCTCCTAGACCTTCCTATTAGAAGTTAGCCAAAAAGTAGCTTCGAAAAACGCTTAGGTTAAGTTTCAGAGTTGCTTCTAATGTACCAAAGCTGGACTTAGACATAATTTCACTCTCACAACATAATGGCTGGTTGGAGACAGTCCGAACCACAAGTACCGGGTCCATGGTTCTGGGCGTATACTGGGGGGACGGGGACGACTCCCATTAACCCCTGACTATACCGGGGATACGCTTATCACAATGCCTTTCTGGTCTGTGCTGAAGCAGGGCATTCTGGCAGCCAAGTGGCTTGACCTTTATTAGTGAGCCTGGTTACCCCCTCTCGGAACCACAGACTTAGAAATCGCCAGCTCATATACAGTGCATAAAATATATTTATATATATACCCTTATACACCATTTTAATAAAAAATATCACAAAATTCTTCTAAGTCCCTCGGGAAGAGTGAAAGACGCGCACGTTCATTTTCAGAGCTCCTAGACATTCCTATAAGAAGTTAGCCAAAAAGTAGCTTCGAAAAACGCTTAGGTTAAGTTTCAGAGTTGCTTCTAATGTACCAAAGCTGGACTTAGACATAATTTCACTCTCACAACATTATGGCTGGTTGGAGACAGTCCGAACCACAAGTACCGGGTCCATGGTTCTGGGCGTATACTGGGGGGACGGGGACGACTCCCATTAACCCCTGACTATACCGGGGATATGCTTATCACAATGCCTTTCTGGTCTGTGCTGAAGCAGGGCATTCTGGCAGCCAAGTGGCTTGACCTTTATTAGTGAGCCTGGTTACCCCCTCTCGGAACCACAGACTTAGAAATCGCCAGCTCATATACAGTGCATAAAATATATTTATATAATATATTTATATATATACCCTTATACACCATTTTAATAAGAAATTTCACAAAATTCTTCTAAGTCCCTCGGGAAGAGTGAAAGACGCGCACGTTCATTTTCAGAGCTCCTAGACCTTCCTATAAGAAGTTAGCCAAAAAGTAGCTTCGAAAAACGCTTACCTGTAGGTGAAGTTTCAGAGTTGCTTCTAATGTACCAAAGCTGGACTTAGACATAATTTCACTCTCACAACATTATGGCTGGTTGGAGACAGTCCGAACCACAAGTACCGGGTCGATGGTTCTGGGCATATACTGGGGGAACGGGGACGACTCCCATTAACCCCTGACTATACCGGGGATACGCTTATCACAATGCCTTTCTGGTCTGTGCTGAAGCAGGGCATTCTGGCAGCCAAGTGGCTTGACCTTTATTAGTGAGCCTGGTTACCCCCTCTCGGAACCACAGACTTAGAAATCGCCAGCTCATATACAGTGCATAAAATATATTTATATAATATATTTATATATATACCCTTATACACCATTTTAATAAAAAATATCACAAAATTCTTCTAAGTCCCTCGGGAAGAGTGAAAGACGCGCACGTTCATTTTCAGAGCTCCTAGACCTTCCTATAAGAAGTTAGCCAAAAAGTAGCTTCGAAAAACGCTTAGGTTAAGTTTCAGAGTTGCTTCTAATGTACCAAAGCTGGACTTAGACATAATTTCACTCTCACAACATTATGGCTGGTTGGAGACAGTCCGAACCACAAGTACCGGGTCGATGGTTCTGGGCGTATACTGGGGGAAGGGGACGACTCCCATTAACCCCTGACTATACCGGGGATACGCTTATCACAATGCATTTCTGGTCTGTGCTGAAGCAGGGAATTCTGGCAGCCAAGTGGCTTGACCTTTATTAGTGAGCCTGGTTACCCCCTCTCGGAACCACAGACTTAGAAATCGCCAGCTCATATACAGTGCATAAAATATATTTATATAATATATTTATATATATACCCTTATACACCATTTTAATAAAAAATATCACAAATATCTTCTAAGTCCCTCGGGAAGAGTGAAAGAAGCGCACATTGATTTTCAGAGCTCCTAGACCTTCCTATTAGAAGTTAGCCAAAAAGTAGCTTCGAAAAACGCTTAGGTTAAGTTTCAGAGTTGCTTCTAATGTACCAAAGCTGGACTTAGACATAATTTCACTCTCACAACATAATGGCTGGTTGGAGACAGTCCGAACCACAAGTACCGGGTCCATGGTTCTGGGCGTATACTGGGGGGACGGGGACGACTCCCATTAACCCCTGACTATACCGGGGATACGCTTATCACAATGCCTTTCTGGTCTGTGCTGAAGCAGGGCATTCTGGCAGCCAAGTGGCTTGACCTTTATTAGTGAGCCTGGTTACCCCCTCTCGGAACCACAGACTTAGAAATCGCCAGCTCATATACAGTGCATAAAATATATTTATATAATATATTTATATATATACCCTTATACACCATTTTAATAAAAAATATCACAAAATTCTTCTAAGTCCCTCGGGAAGAGTGAAAGACGCGCACGTTCATTTTCAGAGCTCCTAGACCTTCCTATTAGAAGTTAGCCAAAAAGTAGCTTCGAAAAACGCTTAGGTTAAGTTTCAGAGTTGCTTCTAATGTACCAAAGCTGGACTTAGACATAATTTCACTCTCACAACATAATGGCTGGTTGGAGACAGTCCGAACCACAAGTACCGGGTCCATGGTTCTGGGCGTATACTGGGGGGACGGGGACGAATCCCATTAACCCCTTACTATACCGGGGATACGCTTATCACAATGCCTTTCTGGTCTGTGCTGAAGCAGGGCATTCTGGCAGCCAAGTGGCTTGACCTTTATTAGTGAGCCTGGTTACCCCCTCTCGGAACCACAGACTTAGAAATCGCCAGCTCATATACAGTGCATAAAATATATTTATATAATATATTTATATATATACCCTTATACACCATTTTAATAAAAAATATCACAAATATCTTCTAAGTCCCTCGGGAAGAGTGAAAGAAGCGCACATTGATTTTCAGAGCTCCTAGACCTTCCTTTTAGAAGTTAGCCAAAAAGTAGCTTCGAAAAACGCTTAGGTTAAGTTTCAGAGTTGCTTCTAATGTATCAAAGCTGGACTTAGACATAATTTCACTCTCACAACATAATGGCTGGTTGGAGACAGTCCGAACCACAAGTACCGGGTCCATGGTTCTGGGCGTATACTGGGGGGACGGGGACGACTCCCATTAACCCCTGACTATACCGGGGATACGCTTATCACAATGCCTTTCTGGTCTGTGCTGAAGCAGGGCATTCTGGCAGCCAAGTGGCTTGACCTTTATTAGTGAGCCTGGTTACCCCCTCTCGGAACCACAGACTTAGAAATCGCCAGCTCATATACAGTGCATAAAATATATTTATATAATATTTTTATATATATACCCTTATACACCATTTTAATAAAAAATATCACAAAATTCTTCTAAGTCCCTCGGGAAGAGTGAAAGACGCGCACGTTCATTTTCAGAGCTCCTAGACCTTCCTATAAGAAGTTAGCCAAAAAGTAGCTTCGAAAAACGCTTTGGTTAAGTTTCAGAGTTGCTTCTAATGTACCAAAGCTGGACTTAGACATAATTTCACTCTCACAACATTATGGCTGGTTGGAGACAGTCCGAACCACAAGTACCGGGTCGATGGTTCTGGGCGTATACTGGGGGAAGGGGACGACTCCCATTAACCCCTGACTATACCGGGGATACGCTTATCACAATGCATTTCTGGTCTGTGCTGAAGCAGGGCATTCTGGCAGCCAAGTGGCTTGACCTTTATTAGTGAGCCTGGTTACCCCCTCTCGGAACCACAGACTTAGAAATCGCCAGCTCATATACAGTGCATAAAATATATTTATATAATATATTTATATAAATACCCTTATAGAGTACACCATTTTAATAAAAAATATTACAAAATTCTTCTAAGTCCCTCGGGAAGAGTGAAAGACGCGCACGTTCATTTTCAGAGCTCCTAGACCTTCCTATAAGAAGTTAGCCAAAAAGTAGCTTCGAAAAACGCTTACCTGTAGGTTAAGTTTCAGAGTTGCTTCTAATGTACCAAAGCTGGACTTAGACATAATTTCACTCTCACAACATTATGGCTGGTTGGAGACAGTCCGAACCACAAGTACCGGGTCGATGGTTCTGGGCGTATACTGGGGGAACGGGGACGACTCCCATTAACCCCTGACTATACCGGGGATACGCTTATCACAATGCCTTTCTGGTCTGTGCTGAAGCAGGGCATTCTGGCAGCCAAGTGGCTTGACCTTTATTAGTGAGCCTGGTTACCCCCTCTCGGAACCACAGACTTAGAAATCGCCTGCTCATATACAGTGCATAAAATATATTTATATAATATATTTATATATATACCCTTATACACCATTTTAATAAAAAATATCACAAAATTCTTCTAAGTCCCTCGGGAAGAGTGAAAGACGCGCACGTTCATTTTCAGAGCTCCTAGACCTTCCTATAAGAAGTTAGCCAAAAAGTAGCTTCGAAAAACGCTTAGGTTAAGTTTCAGAGTTGCTTCTAATGTACCAAAGCTGGACTTAGACATAATTTCACTCTCACAACATTATGGCTGGTTGGAGACAGTCCGAACCACAAGTACCGGGTCGATGGTTCTGGGCGTATACTGGGGGAAGGGGACGACTCCCATTAACCCCTGACTATACCGGGGATACGCTTATCACAATGCATTTCTGGTCTGTGCTGAAGCAGGGCATTCTGGCAGCCAAGTGGCTTGACCTTTATTAGTGAGCCTGGTTACCCCCTCTCGGAACCACAGACTTAGAAATCGCCAGCTCATATACAGTGCATAAAATATATTTATATAATATATTTATATATATACCCTTATACACCATTTTAATAAAAAATATCACAAAATTCTTCTAAGTCCCTCGGGAAGAGTGAAAGAAGCGCACATTCATTTTCAGAGCTCCTAGACCTTCCTATAAGAAGTTAGCCAAAAAGTAGCTTCGAAAAATGCTTAGGTTAAGTTTCAGAGTTGCTTCTAATGTACCAAAGCTGGACTTAGACATAATTTCACTCTCACAACATTATGGCTGGTTGGAGACAGTCCGAACCACAAGTACCGGGTCCATGGTTCTGGGCATATACTGGGGTGACGGGGACGACTCCCATTAACCCCTGACTATACCGGGGATACGCTTATCACAATGCCTTTCTGGTCTGTGCTGAAGCAGGGCATTCTGGCAGCCAAGTGGCTTGACCTTTATTAGTGAGCCTGGTTAACCCCTCTCGGAACCACAGACTTAGAAATCGCCAGCTCATATACAGTGCATAAAATATATTTATATAATATATTTATATATATACCCTTATACACCATTTTAATAAAAAATATCACAAATATCTTCTAAGTCCCTCGGGAAGAGTGAAAGAAGCGCACATTGATTTTCAGAGCTCCTAGACCTTCCTTTTAGAAGTTAGCCAAAAAGTAGCTTCGAAAAACGCTTAGGTTAAGTTTCAGAGTTGCTTCTAATGTATCAAAGCTGGACTTAGACATAATTTCACTCTCACAACATAATGGCTGGTTGGAGACAGTCCGAACCACAAGTACCGGGTCCATGGTTCTGGGCGTATACTGGGGGGACGGGGACGACTCCCATTAACCCCTGACTATACCGGGGATACGCTTATCACAATGCCTTTCTGGTCTGTGCTGAAGCAGGGCATTCTGGCAGCCAAGTGGCTTGACCTTTATTAGTGAGCCTGGTTACCCCCTCTCGGAACCACAGACTTAGAAATCGCCAGCTCATATACAGTGCATAAAATATATTTATATAATATTTTTATATATATACCCTTATACACCATTTTAATAAAAAATATCACAAAATTCTTCTAAGTCCCTCGGGAAGAGTGAAAGACGCGCACGTTCATTTTCAGAGCTCCTAGACCTTCCTATAAGAAGTTAGCCAAAAAGTAGCTTCGAAAAACGCTTTGGTTAAGTTTCAGAGTTGCTTCTAATGTACCAAAGCTGGACTTAGACATAATTTCACTCTCACAACATTATGGCTGGTTGGAGACAGTCCGAACCACAAGTACCGGGTCGATGGTTCTGGGCGTATACTGGGGGAAGGGGACGACTCCCATTAACCCCTGACTATACCGGGGATACGCTTATCACAATGCATTTCTGGTCTGTGCTGAAGCAGGGCATTCTGGCAGCCAAGTGGCTTGACCTTTATTAGTGAGCCTGGTTACCCCCTCTCGGAACCACAGACTTAGAAATCGCCAGCTCATATACAGTGCATAAAATATATTTATATAATATATTTATATAAATACCCTTATAGAGTACACCATTTTAATAAAAAATATTACAAAATTCTTCTAAGTCCCTCGGGAAGAGTGAAAGACGCGCACGTTCATTTTCAGAGCTCCTAGACCTTCCTATAAGAAGTTAGCCAAAAAGTAGCTTCGAAAAACGCTTACCTGTAGGTTAAGTTTCAGAGTTGCTTCTAATGTACCAAAGCTGGACTTAGACATAATTTCACTCTCACAACATTATGGCTGGTTGGAGACAGTCCGAACCACAAGTACCGGGTCGATGGTTCTGGGCGTATACTGGGGGAACGGGGACGACTCCCATTAACCCCTGACTATACCGGGGATACGCTTATCACAATGCCTTTCTGGTCTGTGCTGAAGCAGGGCATTCTGGCAGCCAAGTGGCTTGACCTTTATTAGTGAGCCTGGTTACCCCCTCTCGGAACCACAGACTTAGAAATCGCCTGCTCATATACAGTGCATAAAATATATTTATATAATATATTTATATATATACCCTTATACACCATTTTAATAAAAAATATCACAAAATTCTTCTAAGTCCCTCGGGAAGAGTGAAAGACGCGCACGTTCATTTTCAGAGCTCCTAGACCTTCCTATAAGAAGTTAGCCAAAAAGTAGCTTCGAAAAACGCTTAGGTTAAGTTTCAGAGTTGCTTCTAATGTACCAAAGCTGGACTTAGACATAATTTCACTCTCACAACATTATGGCTGGTTGGAGACAGTCCGAACCACAAGTACCGGGTCGATGGTTCTGGGCGTATACTGGGGGAAGGGGACGACTCCCATTAACCCCTGACTATACCGGGGATACGCTTATCACAATGCATTTCTGGTCTGTGCTGAAGCAGGGCATTCTGGCAGCCAAGTGGCTTGACCTTTATTAGTGAGCCTGGTTACCCCCTCTCGGAACCACAGACTTAGAAATCGCCAGCTCATATACAGTGCATAAAATATATTTATATAATATATTTATATATATACCCTTATACACCATTTTAATAAAAAATATCACAAAATTCTTCTAAGTCCCTCGGGAAGAGTGAAAGAAGCGCACATTCATTTTCAGAGCTCCTAGACCTTCCTATAAGAAGTTAGCCAAAAAGTAGCTTCGAAAAATGCTTAGGTTAAGTTTCAGAGTTGCTTCTAATGTACCAAAGCTGGACTTAGACATAATTTCACTCTCACAACATTATGGCTG
Organism: Ascaphus truei; assembly: GCF_040206685.1. Classification (NCBI taxonomy): domain Eukaryota; kingdom Metazoa; phylum Chordata; class Amphibia; order Anura; family Ascaphidae; genus Ascaphus; species Ascaphus truei. The sequence continues at coordinate 285,497,921 of NC_134483.1, forward strand.
GTTGGAGACAGTCCGAACCACAAGTACCGGGTCCATGGTTCTGGGCATATACTGGGGTGACGGGGACGACTCCCATTAACCCCTGACTATACCGGGGATACGCTTATCACAATGCCTTTCTGGTCTGTGCTGAAGCAGGGCATTCTGGCAGCCAAGTGGCTTGACCTTTATTAGTGAGCCTGGTTAACCCCTCTCGGAACCACAGACTTAGAAATCGCCAGCTCATATACAGTGCATAAAATATATTTATATAATATATTTATATATATACCCTTATACAGTACACCATTTTAATAAAAAATATCACAAAATTCTTCTAAGTCCCTCGGGAAGAGTGAAAGACGCGCACATTCATTTTCAGAGCTCCTAGACCTTCCTATAAGAAGTTAGCCAAAAAGTAGCTTCGAAAAACGCTTAGGTTAAGTTTCAGAGTTGCTTCTAATGTACCAAAGCTGGACTTAGACATAATTTCACTCTCACAACATTATGGCTGGTTGGAGACAGTCCGAATCACAAGTACCGGGACGATGGTTCTGGGCGTATACTGGGGGAACGGGGACGACTCCCATTAACCCCTGACTATACCGGGGATACGCTTATCACAATGCCTTTCTGGTCTGTGCTGAAGCAGGGCATTCTGGCAACCAAGTGGCTTGACCTTTATTAGTGAGCCTGGTTACCCCCTCTCGGAACCACAGACTTAGAAATCGCCAGCTCATATACAGTGCATAAAATATATTTATATAATATATTTATATATATACCCTTATACACCATTTTAATAAAAAATATCACAAAATTCTTCTAAGTCCCTCGGGAAGAGTGAAAGACGCGCACGTTCATTTTCAGAGCTCCTATACCTTCCTATAAGAAGTTAGCCAAAAAGTAGCTTCGAAAAACGCTTAGGTTAAGTTTCAGAGTTGCTTCTAATGTACCAAAGCTGGACTTAGACATAATTTCACTCTCACAACATTATGGCTGTTTGGAGACAGTCGGAACCACAAATACCGGGTCGATGGTTCTGGGCGTATACTGGGGGAACGGGGACGACTCCCATTAACCCCTGACTATACCGGGGATACGCTTATCACAATGCCTTTCTGGTCTGTGCTGAAGCAGGGCATTCTGGCAGCCAAGTGGCTTGACCTTTATTAGTGAGCCTGGTTACCCCCTCTCGGAACCACAGACTTAGAAATCGCCAGCTCATATACAGTGCATAAAATATATTTATATAATATATTTATATATATACCCTTATACACCATTTTAATAAAAAATATCACAAAATTCTTCTAAGTCCCTCGGGAAGAGTGAAAGACGCGCACGTTCATTTTCAGAGCTCCTAGACCTTCCTATAAGAAGTTAGCCAAAAAGTAGCTTCGAAAAACGCTTAGGTTAAGTTTCAGAGTTGCTTCTAATGTACCAAAGCTGGACTTAGACATAATTTCACTCTCACAACATTATGGCTGGTTGGAGACAGTCCGAACCAAAAATACCGGGTCGATGGTTCTGGGCGTATACTGGGGGAACGGGGACGACTCCCATTAACCCCTGACTATACCGGGGATACGCTTATCACAATGCCTTTCTGGTCTGTGCTGAAGCAGGGCATTCTGGCAGCCAAGTGGCTTGACCTTTATTAGTGAGCCTGGTTACCCCCTCTCGGAACCACAGACTTAGAAATCGCCAGCTCATATACAGTGCATAAAATATATTTATATAATATATTTATATATATACCCTTATACACCATTTTAATAAAAAATATCACAAAATTCTTCTAAGTCCCTCGGGAAGAGTGAAAGACGCGCACGTTCATTTTCAGAGCTCCTAGACCTTCCTATAAGAAGTTAGCCAAAAAGTAGCTTCGAAAAACGCTTAGGTTAAGTTTCAGAGTTGCTTCTAATGTACCAAAGCTGGACTTAGACATAATTTCACTCTCACAACATTATGGCTGGTTGGAGACAGTCCGAACCACAAGTACCGGGTCCATGGTTCTGGGCGTATACTGGGGGGACGGGGACGACTCCCATTAACACCTGACTATACCGGGGATACGCTTATCACAATGCATTTCTGGTCTGTGCTGAAGCAGGGCATTCTGGCAGCCAAGTGGCTTGACCTTTATTAGTGAGCCTGGTTACCCCCTCTCGGAACCACAGACTTAGAAATCGCCAGCTCATATACAGTGCATAAAATATATTTATATAATATATTTATATATATACCCTTATACACCATTTTAATAAAAAATATCACAAAATTCTTCTAAGTCCCTCGGGAAGAGTGAAAGAAGCGCACATTCATTTTCAGAGCTCCTAGACCTTCCTATAAGAAGTTAGCCAAAAAGTAGCTTCGAAAAACGCTTAGGTTAAGTTTCAGAGTTGCTTCTAATGTACCAAAGCTGGACTTAGACATAATTTCACTCTCACAACATTATGGCTGGTTGGAGACAGTCCGAACCACAAGTACCGGGTCCATGGTTCTGGGCATATACTGGGGGGACGGGGACGACTCCCATTAACCCCTGACTATACCGGGGATACGCTTATCACAATGCCTTTCTGGTCTGTGCTGAAGCAGGGCATTCTGGCAGCCAAGTGGCTTGACCTTTAATAGTGAGCCTGGTTAACCCCTCTCGGAACCACAGACTTAGAAATCGCCAGCTCATATACAGTGCATAAAATATATTTATATAATATATTTATATATATACCCTTATACACCATTTTAATAAAAAATATCACAAAATTCTTCTAAGTCCCTCGGGAAGAGTAAAAGACGCGCACGTTCATTTTCAGAGCTCATAGACCTTCCTATAAGAAGTTAGCCAAAAAGTAGCTTCGAAAAACGCTTAGGTTAAGTTTCAGAGTTGCTTCTAATGTACCAAAGCTGGACTTAGACATAATTTCACTCTCACAACATTATGGCTGGTTGGAGACAGTCCGAATCACAAGTACCGGGACGATGGTTCTGGGCGTATACTGGGGGAACGGGGACGACTCCCATTAACCCCTGACTATACCGGGGATACGCTTATCACAATGCCTTTCTGGTCTGTGCTGAAGCAGGGCATTCTGGCAACCAAGTGGCTTGACCTTTATTAGTGAGCCTGGTTACCCCCTCTCGGAACCACAGACTTAGAAATCGCCAGCTCATATACAGTGCATAAAATATATTTATATAATATATTTATATATATACCCTTATACACCATTTTAATAAAAAATATCACAAAATTCTTCTAAGTCCCTCGGGAAGAGTGAAAGACGCGCACGTTCATTTTCAGAGCTCCTAGACCTTCCTATAAGAAGTTAGCCAAAAAGTAGCTTCGAAAAACGCTTAGGTTAAGTTTCAGAGTTGCTTCTAATGTACCAAAGCTGGACTTAGACATAATTTCACTCTCACAACATTATGGCTGGTTGGAGACAGTCCGAACCACAAGTACCGGGTCGATGGTTCTGGGCACATACTGGGGGAACGGGGACGACTCCCATTAACCCCTGACTATACCGGGGATACGCTTATCACAATGCCTTTCTGGTCTGTGCTGAAGCAGGGCATTCTGGCAGCCAAGTGGCTTGACCTTTATTAGTGAGCCTGGTTACCCCCTCTCGGAACCACAGACTTAGAAAACGCCAGCTCATACAGTATACAGTGCATAAAATATATTTATATAATATATTTATATATATACCCTTATACACCATTTTAATAAAAAATATCACAAAAGCTTCTAAGTCTCTCGGGAAGAGTGAAAGACGCGCACGTTCATTTTCAGAGCTCCTAGACCTTCCTATAAGAAGTTAGCCAAAAAGTAGCTTCGAAAAACGCTTAGGTTAAGTTTCAGAGTTGCTTCTAATGTACCAAAGCTGGACTTAGACATAATTTCACTCTCACAACATTATGGCTGGTTGGAGACAGTCCGAACCACAAGTACCGGGTCCATGGTTCTGGGCGTATACTGGGGGGACGGGGACGACTCCCATTAACCCCTGACTATACCGGGAATACGCTTATCACAATGCCTTTCTGGTCTGTGCTGAAGCAGGGCATTCTGGCAGCCAAGTGGCTTGACCTTTATTAGTGAACCTGGTTACCCCCTCTCGGAACCACAGACTTAGAAATCGCCAGCTCATATACAGTGCATAAAATATATTTATATAATATATTTATATATATACCCTTATACACCATTTTAATAAAAAATATCACAAAATTCTTCTAAGTCCCTCGGGAAGAGTGAAAGACGCGCACGTTCATTTTCAGAGCTCCTAGACCTTCCTATAAGAAGTTAGCCAAAAAGTAGCTTCGAAAAACGCTTAGGTTAAGTTTCAGAGTTGCTTCTAATGTACCAAAGCTGGACTTAGACATAATTTCACTCTCACAACATTATGGCTGGTTGGAGACAGTCCGAACCACAAGTACCGGGTCGATGGTTCTGGGCGTATACTGGGGGAAGGGGACGACTCCCATTAACCCCTGACTATACCGGGGATACGCTTATCACAATGCATTTCTGGTCTGTGCTGAAGCAGGGCATTCTGGCAGCCAAGTGGCTTGACCTTTATTAGTGAGCCTGGTTACCCCCTCTCGGAACCACAGACTTAGAAATCGCCAGCTCATATACAGTGCATAAAATATATTTATATAATATATTTATATATATACCCTTATACACCATTTTAATAAAAAATATCACAAAATTCTTCTAAGTCCCTCGGGAAGAGTGAAAGACGCGCACGTTCATTTTCAGAGCTCCTAGACCTTCCTATAAGAAGTTAGCCAAAAAGTAGCTTCGAAAAACGCTTAGGTTAAGTTTCAGAGTTGCTTCTAATGTACCAAAGCTGGACTTAGACATAATTTCACTCTCACAACATTATGGCTGGTTGGAGACAGTCCGAACCACAAGTACCGGGTCCATGGTTCTGGGCGTATACTGGGGGAAGGGGACGACTCCCATTAACCCCTGACTATACCGGGGATACGCTTATCACAATGCATTTCTGGTCTGTGCTGAAGCAGGGCATTCTGGCAGCCAAGTGGCTTGACCTTTATTAGTGAGCCTGGTTACCCCCTCTCGGAACCACAGACTTAGAAATTGCCAGCTCATATACAGTGCATAAAATATATTTATATAATATATTTATATATATACCCTTATACACCATTTTAATAAAAAATATCACAAAATTCTTCTAAGTCCCTCGGGAAGAGTGAAAGACGCGCACGTTCATTTTTAGAGCTCCTATACCTTCCTATAAGAAGTTAGCCAAAAAGTAGCTTCGAAAAACGCTTAGGTTAAGTTTCAGAGTTGCTTCTAATGTACCAAAGCTGGACTTAGACATAATTTCACTCTCACAACATTATGGCTGGTTGGAGACAGTCCGAACCACAAGTACCGGGTCGATGGTTCTGGGCGTATACTGGGGGAACGGGGACGACTCCCATTAACCCCTGACTATACCGGGGATACGCTTATCACAATGCCTTTCTGGTCTGTGCTGAAGCAGGGCATTCTGGCAGCCAAGTGGCTTGACCTTTATTAGTGAGCCTGGTTAACCCCTCTCGTATCCACAGACTTAGAAATCGCCAGCTCATATACAGTGCATAAAATATATTTATATAATATATTTATATATATACCCTTATACACCATTTTAATAAAAAATATCACAAAATTCTTCTAAGTCCCTCGGGAAGAGTGAAAGACGCGCACGTTCATTTTCAGAGCTCCTAGACCTTCCTATAAGAAGTTAGCCAAAAAGTAGCTTCGAAAAACGCTTAGGTTAAGTTTCAGAGTTGCTTCTAATGTACCAAAGCTGGACTTAGACATAATTTCACTCTCACAACATTATGGCTGGTTGGAGACAGTCCGAACCACAAGTACCGGGTCCATGGTTCTGGGCGTATACTGGGGGGACGGGGACGACTCCCATTAACCCCTGACTATACCGGGGATACGCTTATCACAATGCCTTTCTGGTCTGTGCTGAAGCAGGGCATTCTGGCAGCCAAGTGGCTTGACCTTTATTAGTGAGCCTGGTTACCCCCTCTCGGAACCACAGACTTAGAAATCGCCAGCTCATATACAGTGCATAAAATATATTTATATAATATATTTATATATATACCCTTATACAGTACACCATTTTAATAAAAAATATCACAAAATTCTTCTAAGTCCCTCGGGAAGAGTGAAAGACGCGCACGTTCATTTTCAGAGCTCCTAGACCTTCCTATAAGAAGTTAGCCAAAAAGTAGCTTCGAAAAACGCTTAGGTTAAGTTTCAGAGTTGCTTCTAATGTACCAAAGCTGGACTTAGACATAATTTCACTCTCACAACATTATGGCTGGTTGGAGACAGTCCGAACCACAAGTACCGGGTCGATGGTTCTGGGCGTATACTGGGGGAACGGGGACGACTCCCATTAACCCCTGACTATACCGGGGATACGCTTATCACAATGCCTTTCTGGTCTGTGCTGAAGCAGGGCATTCTGGCAACCAAGTGGCTTGACCTTTATTAGTGAGCCTGGTTACCCCCTCTCGGAACCACAGACTTAGAAATCGCCAGCTCATATACAGTGCATAAAATATATTTATATAATATATTTATATATATACCCTTATACACCATTTTAATAAAAAATATCACAAAATTCTTCTAAGTCCCTCGGGAAGAGTGAAAGACGCGCACGTTCATTTTCAGAGCTCCTAGACCTTCCTATAAGAAGTTAGCCAAAAAGTAGCTTCGAAAATCGCTTACCTGTAGGTTAAGTTTCAGAGTTGCTTCTAATGTACCAAAGCTGGACTTAGACATAATTTCACTCTCACAACATTATGGCTTGTTGGAGACAGTCCGAACCACAAGTACCGGGTCGATGGTTCTGGGCGTATACTGGGGGAACGGGGACGACTCCCATTAACCCCTGACTATACCGGGGATACGCTTATCACAATGCCTTTCTGGTCTGTGCTGAAGCAGGGCATTCTGGCAACCAAGTGGCTTGACCTTTATTAGTGAGCCTGGTTACCCCCTCTCGGAACCACAGACTTAGAAATCGCCAGCTCATATACAGTGCATAAAATATATTTATATAATATATTTATATATATACCCTTATACACCATTTTAATAAAAAATATCACAAAATTCTTCTAAGTCCCTCGGGAAGAGTGAAAGACGCGCACGTTCATTTTCAGAGCTCCTAGACCTTCCTATAAGAAGTTAGCCAAAAAGTAGCTTCGAAAAACGCTTAGGTTAAGTTTCAGAGTTGCTTCTAATGTACCAAAGCTGGACTTAGACATAATTTCACTCTCACAACATTATGGCTGGTTGGAGACAGTCCGAACCACAAGTACCGGGTCGATGGTTCTGGGCGTATACTGGGGGAACGGGGACGACTCCCATTAACCCCTGACTATACCGGGGATACGCTTATCACAATGCCTTTCTGGTCTGTGCTGAAGCAGGGCATTCTGGCAACCAAGTGGCTTGACCTTTATTAGTGAGCCTGGTTACCCCCTCTCGGAACCACAGACTTAGAAATCGCCAGCTCATATACAGTGCATAAAATATATTTATATAATATATTTATATATATACCCTTATACACCATTTTAATAAAAAATATCACAAAATTCTTCTAAGTCCCTCGGGAAGAGTGAAAGACGCGCACGTTCATTTTCAGAGCTCCTAGACCTTCCTATAAGAAGTTAGCCAAAAAGTAGCTTCGAAAATCGCTTACCTGTAGGTTAAGTTTCAGAGTTGCTTCTAATGTACCAAAGCTGGACTTAGACATAATTTCACTCTCACAACATTATGGCTTGTTGGAGACAGTCCGAACCACAAGTACCGGGTCGATGGTTCTGGGCGTATACTGGGGGAACGGGGACGACTCCCATTAACCCCTGACTATACCGGGGATACGCTTATCACAATGCCTTTCTGGTCTGTGCTGAAGCAGGGCATTCTGGCAGCCAAGTGGCTTGACCTTTATTAGTGAGCCTGGTTACCCCCTCTCGGAACCACAGACTTAGAAATCGCCAGCTCATATACAGTGCATAAAATATATTTATATAATATATTTATATATATACCCTTATACACCATTTTAATAAAAAATATCACAAAATTCTTCTAAGTCCCTCGGGAAGAGTGAAAGACGCGCACGTTCATTTTCAGAGCTCCTAGACCTTCCTATAAGAAGTTAGCCAAAAAGTAGCTTCGAAAAACGCTTAGGTTAAGTTTCACAGTTGCTTCTAATGTACCAAAGCTGGACTTAGACATAATTTCACTCTCACAACATTATGGCTGGTTGGAGACAGTCCGAACCACAAGTACCGGGTCGATGGTTGTGGGCGTATACTGGGGGAAGGGGACGACTCCCATTAACCCCTGACTATACCGGGGATACGCTTATCACAATGCATTTCTGGTCTGTGCTGAAGCAGGGCATTCTGGCAGCCAAGTGGCTTGACCTTTATTAGTGAGCCTGGTTACCCCCTCTCGGAACCACAGACTTAGAAATCGCCAGCTCATATACCGTGCATAAAATATATTTATATAATATATTTATATATATACCCTTATACACCATTTTAATAAAAAATATCACAAAATTCTTCTAAGTCCCTCGGGAAGAGTGAAAGACGCGCACATTCATTTTCAGAGCTCCTAGACCTTCCTATAAGAAGTTAGCCAAAAAGTAGCTTCGAAAAACGCTTAGGTTAAGTTTCAGAGTTGCTTCTAATGTACCAAAGCTGGACTTAGACATAATTTCACTCTCACAACATTATGGCTGGTTGGAGACAGTCCGAACCACAAGTACCGGGTCGATGGTTCTGGGCGTATACTGGGGGAACGGGGACGACTCCCATTAACCCCTGACTATACCGGGGATACGCTTATCACAATGCCTTTCTGGTCTGTGCTGAAGCAGGGCATTCTGGCAGCCAAGTGGCTTGACCTTTATTAGTGAGCCTGGTTACCCCCTCTCGGAACCACAGACTTAGAAATCGCCAGCTCATATACAGTGCATAAAATATATTTATATAATATATTTATATATATACCCTTATACACCATTTTAATAAAAAATATCACAAAATTCTTCTAAGTCCCTCGGGAAGAGTGAAAGACGCGCACGTTCATTTTCAGAGCTCCTAGACCTTCCTATAAGAAGTTAGCCAAAAAGTAGCTTCGAAAAACGCTTAGGTTAAGTTTCACAGTTGCTTCTAATGTACCAAAGCTGGACTTAGACATAATTTCACTCTCACAACATTATGGCTGGTTGGAGACAGTCCGAACCACAAGTACCGGGTCGATGGTTGTGGGCGTATACTGGGGGAAGGGGACGACTCCCATTAACCCCTGACTATACCGGGGATACGCTTATCACAATGCATTTCTGGTCTGTGCTGAAGCAGGGCATTCTGGCAGCCAAGTGGCTTGACCTTTATTAGTGAGCCTGGTTACCCCCTCTCGGAACCACAGACTTAGAAATCGCCAGCTCATATACAGTGCATAAAATATATTTATATAATATATTTATATATATACCCTTATACACCATTTTAATAAAAAATATCACAAAATTCTTCTAAGTCCCTCGGGAAGAGTGAAAGACGCGCACATTCATTTTCAGAGCTCCTAGACCTTCCTATAAGAAGTTAGCCAAAAAGTAGCTTCGAAAAACGCTTAGGTTAAGTTTCAGAGTTGCTTCTAATGTACCAAAGCTGGACTTAGACATAATTTCACTCTCACAACATTATGGCTGGTTGGAGACAGTCCGAACCACAAGTACCGGGTCGATGGTTCTGGGCGTATACTGGGGGAACGGGGACGACTCCCATTAACCCCTGACTATACCGGGGATACGCTTATCACAATGCCTTTCTGGTCTGTGCTGAAGCAGGGCATTCTGGCAACCAAGTGGCTTGACCTTTATTAGTGAGCCTGGTTACCCCCTCTCGGAACCACAGACTTAGAAATCGCCAGCTCATATACAGTGCATAAAATATATTTATATAATATATTTATATATATACCCTTATACACCATTTTAATAAAAAATATCACAAAATTCTTCTAAGTCCCTCGGGAAGAGTGAAAGACGCGCACGTTCATTTTCAGAGCTCCTAGACCTTCCTATAAGAAGTTAGCCAAAAAGTAGCTTCGAAAAACGCTTAGGTTAAGTTTCAGAGTTGCTTCTAATGTACCAAAGCTGGACTTAGACATAATTTCACTCTCACAACATTATGGCTGGTTGGAGACAGTCCGAACCACAAGTACCGGGTCCATGGTTCTGGGCGTATACTGGGGGGACGGGGACGACTCCCATTAACCCCTGACTATACCGGGGATACGCTTATCACAATGCCTTTCTGGTCTGTGCTGAAGCAGGGCATTCTGGCAGCCAAGTGGCTTGACCTTTATTAGTGAGCCTCGTTACCCCCTCTCGGAACCACAGACTTAGAAATCGCCAGCTCATATACAGTGCATAAAATATATTTATATAATATATTTATATATATACCCTTATACAGTACACCATTTTAATAAAAAATATCACAAAATTCTTCTAAGTCCCTCGGGAAGAGTGAAAGACGCGCACGTTCATTTTCAGAGCTCCTAGACCTTCCTATAAGAAGTTAGCCAAAAAGTAGCTTCGAAAAACGCTTAGGTTAAGTTTCAGAGTTGCTTCTAATGTACCAAAGCTGGACTTAGACATAATTTCACTCTCACAACATTATGGCTGGTTGGAGACAGTCCGAACCACAAGTACCGGGTCGATGGTTCTGGGCGTATACTGGGGGAACGGGGACGACTCCCATTAACCCCTGACTATACCGGGGATACGCTTATCACAATGCCTTTCTGGTCTGTGCTGAAGCAGGGCATTCTGGCAACCAAGTGGCTTGACCTTTATTAGTGAGCCTGGTTACCCCCTCTCGGAACCACAGACTTAGAAATCGCCAGCTCATATACAGTGCATAAAATATATTTATATAATATATTTATATATATACCCTTATACACCATTTTAATAAAAAATATCACAAAATTCTTCTAAGTCCCTCGGGAAGAGTGAAAGACACGCACGTTCATTTTCAGAGCTCCTAGACCTTCCTATAAGAAGTTAGCCAAAAAGTAGCTTCGAAAAACGCTTACCTGTAGGTTAAGTTTCAGAGTTGCTTCTAATGTACCAAAGCTGGACTTAGACATAATTTCACTCTCACAACATTATGGCTTGTTGGAGACAGTCCGAACCACAAGTACCGGGTCGATGGTTCTGGGCGTATACTGGGGGAACGGGGACGACTCCCATTAACCCCTGACTATACCGGGGATACGCTTATCACAATGCCTTTCTGGTCTGTGCTGAAGCAGGGCATTCTGGCAGCCAAGTGGCTTGACCTTTATTAGTGAGCCTGGTTACCCCCTCTCGGAACCACAGACTTAGAAATCGCCAGCTCATATACAGTGCATAAAATATATTTATATAATATATTTATATATACACCCTTATACACCATTTTAATAAAAATATCACAAAATTCTTCTAAGTCCCTCGGGAAGAGTGAAAGACGCGCACGTTCATTTTCAGAGCTCCTAGACCTTCCTATAAGAAGTTAGCCAAAAAGTAGCTTCGAAAAACGCTTAGGTTAAGTTTCACAGTTGCTTCTAATGTACCAAAGCTGGACTTAGACATAATTTCACTCTCACAACATTATGGCTGGTTGGAGACAGTCCGAACCACAAGTACCGGGTCGATGGTTGTGGGCGTATACTGGGGGAAGGGGACGACTCCCATTAACCCCTGACTATACCGGGGATATGCTTATCACAATGCATTTCTGGTCTGTGCTGAAGCAGGGCATTCTGGCAGCCAAGTGGCTTGACCTTTATTAGTGAGCCTGGTTACCCCCTCTCGGAACCACAGACTTAGAAATCGCCAGCTCATATACAGTGCATAAAATATATTTATATAATATATTTATATATATACCCTTATACACCATTTTAATAAAAAATATCACAAAATTCTTCTAAGTCCCTCGGGAAGAGTGAAAGACGCGCACGTTCATTTTCAGAGCTCCTAGACCTTCCTATAAGAAGTTAGCCAAAAAGTAGCTTCGAAAAACGCTTAGGTTAAGTTTCAGAGTTGCTTCTAATGTACCAAAGCTGGACTTAGACATAATTTCACTCTCACAACATTATGGCTGGTTGGAGACAGTCCGAACCACAAGTACCGGGTCGATGGTTCTGGGCGTATACTGGGGGAACGGGGACGACTCCCATTAACCCCTGACTATACCGGGGATACGCTTATCACAATGCCTTTCTGGTCTGTGCTGAAGCAGGGCATTCTGGCAGCCAAGTGGCTTGACCTTTATTAGTGAGCCTGGTTAACCCCTCTCGTATCCACAGACTTAGAAATCGCCAGCTCATATACAGTGCATAAAATATATTTATATAATATATTTATATATATACCCTTATACACCATTTTAATAAAAAATATCACAAAATTCTTCTAAGTCCCTCGGGAAGAGTGAAAGACGCGCACGTTCATTTTCAGAGCTCCTAGACCTTCCTATAAGAAGTTAGCCAAAAAGTAGCTTCGAAAAACGCTTAGGTTAAGTTTCAGAGTTGCTTCTAATGTACCAAAGCTGGACTTAGACATAATTTCACTCTCACAACATTATGGCTGGTTGGAGACAGTCCGAACCACAAGTACCGGGTCCATGGTTCTGGGCGTATACTGGGGGGACGGGGACGACTCCCATTAACCCCTGACTATACCGGGGATACGCTTATCACAATGCCTTTCTGGTCTGTGCTGAAGCAGGGCATTCTGGCAGCCAAGTGGCTTGACCTTTATTAGTGAGCCTGGTTACCCCCTCTCGGAACCACAGACTTAGAAATCGCCAGCTCATATACAGTGCATAAAATATATATATATATATATATATATATATATATATATATATATATATATATATACCCTTATACACCATTTTAATAAAACATATCACAAAATTCTTCTAAGTCCCTCGGGAAGAGTGAAAGACAGGCACATTCATTTTCAGAGCTCCTAGACCTTCCTATAAGAAGTTAGCCAAAAAGTAGCTTCGAAAAACGCTTAGGTTAAGTTTCAGAGTTTCTTCTAATGTACCAAAGCTGGACTTAGACATAATTTCACTCTCACAACATTATGGCTGGTTGGAGACAGTCCGAACCACAAGTACCGGGTCCATGGTTCTGGGCGTATACTGGGGGGACGGGGACGACTCCCATTAACCCCTGACTATACCGGGGATACGCTTATCACAATGCCTTTCTGGTCTGTGCCGAAGCAGGGCATTCTGGCAGCCAAGTGGCTTGACCTTTATTAGTGAGCCTGGTTACCCCCTCTCGGAACCACAGACTTAGAAATCGCCAGCTCATATACAGTGCATAAAATATATTTATATATACTGTATACCCTTATACACCATTTTAATAAAAAATATCACAAAATTCTTCTAAGTCCCTCGAGAAGAGTGAAAGACGCGCACGTTCATTTTGAGAGCTCCTAGATCTTCCTATAAGAAGTTAGCCAAAAAGTAGCTTCGAAAAACGCTTAGGTTAAGTTTTAGAGTTGCTTCTAATGTACCAAAGCTGGACTTAGACATAATTTCACTCTCACAACATTATGGCTGGTTGGAGACAGTCCGAACCACAAGTACCGGGTCCATGGTTCTGGGCGTATACTGGGGGGACGGGGACGACTCCCATTAACCCCTGACTATACCGGGGATACGCTTATCACAATGCCTTTTTGGTCTGTGCTGAAGCAGGGCATTCTGGCAGCCAAGTGGCTTGACCTATATTAGTGAGCCTGGTTACCCCCTCTCGGAACCACAGACTTAGAAATCGCCAGCTCATATACAGTGCATAAAATATATTTATATAATATATTTATATATATAACCTTATACACCATTTTAATAAAAAATATCACAAAATTCTTCTAAGTCCCTCGGGAAGAGTGAAAGACGCGCACGTTCATTTTCAGAGCTCCTAGACCTTCCTATAAGAAGTTAGCCAAAAAGTAGCTTCGAAAAACGCTTAGGTTAAGTTTCAGAGTTGCTTCTAATGTACCAAAGCTGGACTTAGACATAATTTCACTCTCACAACATTATGGCTGGTTGGAGACAGTCCGAACCACAAGTACCGGGTCCATGGTTCTGGGCGTATACTGGGGGGACGGGGACGACTCCCATTAACCCCTGACTATACCGGGGATACGCTTATCACAATGCCTTTCTGGTCTGTGCTGAAGCAGGGCATTCTGGCAGCCAAGTGGCTTGACCTTTATTAGTGAGCCTGGTTACCCCCTCTCGGAACCACAGACTTAGAAATCGCCAGCTCATATACAGTGCATAAAATATATATATATATATATATATATATATATATATATATATATATATATATATACCCTTATACACCATTTTAATAAAACATATCACAAAATTCTTCTAAGTCCCTCGGGAAGAGTGAAAGACAGGCACATTCATTTTCAGAGCTCCTAGACCTTCCTATAAGAAGTTAGCCAAAAAGTAGCTTCGAAAAACGCTTAGGTTAAGTTTCAGAGTTTCTTCTAATGTACCAAAGCTGGACTTTGACATAATTTCACTCTCACAACATTATGGCTGGTTGGAGACAGTCCGAACCACAAGTACCGGGTCCATGGTTCTGGGCGTATACTGGGGGGACGGGGACGACTCCCATTAACCCCTGACTATACCGGGGATACGCTTATCACAATGCCTTTCTGGTCTGTGCTGAAGCAGGGCATTCTGGCAACCAAGTGGCTTGATCTTTATTAGTGAGCCTTGTTACCCCCTCTCGGAACCACAAACTTAGAAATCGCCAGCTCATATACAGTGCATAAAATATATTTATATATATACCCTTATACACCATTTTAATAAAAAATATCACAACATTCTTCTAAGTCCCTCAGGAAGAGAGAAAGACGCGCACGTTCATTTTCAGAGCTCCTAGACCTTCCTATAAGAAGTTAGCCAAAAAGTAGCTTCGAAAAACGCTTAGGTTAAGTTTCAGAGTTGCTTCTAATGTACTAAAGCTGGACTTAGACATAATTTCACTCTCACAACATTATGGCTGGTTAGAGACAGTCCGAACCACAAGTACCGGGTCCATGGTTCTGGGCGTATACTGGGGGGACGGGGACGACTCCCATTAACCCCTGACTATACCGGGGATACGCTTATCACAATGCCTTTCTGGTCTGTGCTGAAGCAGGGCATTCTGGCAGCCAAGTGGCTTGACCTTTATTAGTGAGCCTGGTTACCCCCTCTCGGAACCACAGACTTAGAAATCGCCAGCTCATATACAGTGCATAAAAAATATTTATATAATATATTTATATATATACCCTTATACACCATTTTAATAAAAAATATCACAAAATTCTTCTAAGTCCCTCGGGAAGAGTGAAAGACGTGCACGTTCATTTTCAGAGCTCCTAGACCTTCCTATAAGAAGTTAGCCAAAAAGTAGCTTCGAAAAACGCTTAGGTTAAGTTTCAGAGTTGCTTCTAATGTACCAAAGCTGGACTTAGACATAATTTCACTCTCACAACATTATGGCTGGTTGGAGACAGTCCGAACCACAAGTACCGGGTCCATGGTTCTGGGCGTATACTGGGGGGACGGGGACGACTCCCATTAACCCCTGACTATACCGGGGATACGCTTATCACAATGCCTTTCTGGTCTGTGCTGAAGCAGGGCATTCTGGCAACCAAGTGGCTTGACCTTTATTAGTGAGCCTGGTTACCCCCTCTCGGAACCACAAACTTAGAAATCGCCAGCTCATATACAGTGCATAAAATATATTTATATATACTGTATACCCTTATACACCATTTTAATAAAAAATATCACAAAATTCTTCTAAGTCCCTCGGGAAGAGTGAAAGACGCGCACGTTCATTTTGAGAGCTCCTAGATCTTCCTATAAGAAGTTAGCCAAAAAGTAGCTTCGAAAAACGCTTAGGTTAAGTTTTAGAGTTGCTTCTAATGTACCAAAGCTGGACTTAGACATAATTTCACTCTCACAACATTATGGCTGGTTGGAGACAGTCCGAACCACAAGTACCGGGTCCATGGTTCTGGGCGTATACTGGGGGGACGGGGTTGACTCCCATTAACCCCTGACTATACCGGGGATACGCTTATCACAATGCCTTTCTGGTCTGTGCTGAAGCAGAGCATTCTGGCAACCAAGTGGCTTGACCTTTATTAGTGAGCCTGGTTACCCCCTCTCGGAACCACAAACTTAGAAATCGCCAGCTCATATACAGTGCATAAAATATATTTATATATATACCCTTATACACCATTTTAATAAAAAATATCACAAAATTATTCTAAGTCCCTCGGGAAGAGTGAAAGACGCGCACGTTCATTTTGAGAGCTCCTAGATCTTCCTATAAGAAGTTAGCCAAAAAGTAGCTTCGAAAAACGCTTAGGTTAAGTTTTAGAGTTGCTTCTAATGTACCAAAGCTGGACTTAGACATAATTTCACTCTCACAACATTATGGCTGGTTGGAGACAGTCCGAACCACAAGTACCGGGTCCATGGTTCTGGGCGTATACTGGGGGGACGGGGACGACTCCCATTAACCCCTGACTATACCGGGGATACGCTTATCACAATGCCTTTCTGGTCTGTGCTGAAGCAGAGCATTCTGGCAACCAAGTGGCTTGACCTTTATTAGTGAGCCTGGTTACCCCCTCTCGGAACCACAAACTTAGAAATCGCCAGCTCATATACAGTGCATAAAATATATTTATATATATACCCTTATACACCATTTTAATAAAAAATATCACAAAATTCTTCTAAGTCCCTCGGGAAGAGATAAAGACGCGCACGTTCATTTTCAGAGCTCCTAGACCTTCCTATAAGAAGTTAGCCAAAAAGTAGCTTCGAAAAACGCTTAGGTTAAGTTTCAGAGTTGCTTCTAATGTACCAAAGCTGGACTTAGACATAATTTCACTCTCACAACATTATGGCTGGTTGGAGACAGTCCGAACCACAAGTACCGGGTCGATGGTTCTGGGCGTATACTGGGGGAACGGGGACGACTCCCATTAACCCCTGACTATACCGGGGATACGCTTATCACAATGCCTTTCTGGTCTGTGCTGAAGCAGGGCATTCTGGCAGCCAAGTGGCTTGACCTTTATTAGTGAGCCTGGTTACCCCCTCTCGGAACCACAGACTTAGAAATCGCCAGCTCATATACAGTGCATAAAATATATTTATATATACTGTATACCCTTATACACCATTTTAATAAAAAATATCACAAAATTCTTCTAAGTCCCTCGGGAAGAGAGAAAGACGCGCACGTTCATTTTGAGAGCTCCTAGATCTTCCTATAAGAAGTTAGCCAAAAAGTAGCTTCGAAAAACGCTTAGGTTAAGTTTTAGAGTTGCTTCTAATGTACCAAAGCTGGACTTAGACATAATTTCACTCTCACAACATTATGGCTTGTTGGAGACAGTCCGAACCACAAGTACCGGGTCCATGGTTCTGGGCGTATACTGGGGGGACGGGGACGACTCCCATTAACCCCTGACTATACCGGGGATACGCTTATCACAATGCCTTTTTGGTCTGTGCTGAAGCAGGGCATTCTGGAAGCCAAGTGGCTTGACCTATATTAGTGAGCCTGGTTACCCCCTCTCGGAACCACAGACTTAGAAATCGCCAGCTCATATACAGTGCATAAAATATATTTATATAATATATTTATATATATACCCTTATACACCATTTTAATAAAAAATATCACAAAATTCTTCTAAGTCCCTCGGGAAGAGTGAAAGACGCGCACGTTCATTTTCAGAGCTCCTAGACCTTCCTATAAGAAGTTAGCCAAAAAGTAGCTTCGAAAAACGCTTAGGTTAAGTTTCAGAGTTGCTTCTAATGTACCAAAGCTGGACTTAGACATAATTTCACTCTCACAACATTATGGCTGGTTGGAGACAGTCCGAACCACAAGTACCGGGTCGATGGTTCTGGGCGTATACTGGGGGAACGGGGACGACTCCCATTAACCCCTGACTATTCCGGGGATACGCTTATCACAATGCCTTTCTGGTCTGTGCTGAAGCAGGGCATTCTGGCAGCCAAGTGGCTTGACCTTTATTAGTGAGCCTGGTTACCCCCTCTCGGAACCACAGACTTAGAAATCGCCAGCTCATATACAGTGCATAAAATATATTTATATATACTGTATACCCTTATACACCATTTTAATAAAAAATATCACAAAATTCTTCTAAGTCCCTCGGGAAGAGTGAAAGACGCGCACGTTCATTTTGAGAGCTCCTAGATCTTCCTATAAGAAGTTAGCCAAAAAGTAGCTTCGAAAAACGCTTAGGTTAAGTTTTAGAGTTGCTTCTAATGTACCAAAGCTGGACTTAGACATAATTTCACTCTCACAACATTATGGCTGGTTGGAGACAGTCCGAACCACAAGTACCGGGTCCATGGTTCTGGGCGTATACTGGGGGGACGGGGACGACTCCCATTAACCCCTGACTATACCGGGGATACGCTTATCACAATGCCTTTTTGGTCTGTGCTGAAGCAGGGCATTCTGGAAGCCAAGTGGCTTGACCTATATTAGTGAGCCTGGTTACCCCCTCTCGGAACCACAGACTTAGAAATCGCCAGCTCATATACAGTGCATAAAATATATTTATATAATATATTTATATATATACCCTTATACACCATTTTAATAAAAATTATCACAAAATTCTTCTAAGTCCCTCGGGAAGAGTGAAAGACGCGCACGTTCATTTTGAGAGCTCCTAGATCTTCCTATAAGAAGTTAGCCAAAAAGTAGCTTCGAAAAACGCTTAGGTTAAGTTTTAGAGTTGCTTCTAATGTACCAAAGCTGGACTTAGACATAATTTCACTCTCACAACATTATGGCTGGTTGGAGACAGTCCGAACCACAAGTACCGGGTCGATGGTTCTGGGCGTATACTGGGGGAACGGGGACGACTCCCATTAACCCCTGACTATACCGGGGATACGCTTATCACAATGCCTTTCTGGTCTGTGCTGAAGCAGGGCATTCTGGCAGCCAAGTGGCTTGACCTTTATTAGTGAGCCTGGTTACCCCCTCTCGGAACCACAGACTTAGAAATCGCCAGCTCATATACAGTGCATAAAATATATTTATATATACTGTATACCCTTATACACCATTTTAATAAAAAATATCACAAAATTCTTCTAAGTCCCTCGGGAAGAGTGAAAGACGCGCACGTTCATTTTGAGAGCTCCTAGATCTTCCTATAAGAAGTTAGCCAAAAAGTAGCTTCGAAAAACGCTTAGGTTAAGTTTTAGAGTTGCTTCTAATGTACCAAAGCTGGACTTAGACATAATTTCACTCTCACAACATTATGGCTTGTTGGAGACAGTCCGAACCACAAGTACCGGGTCCATGGTTCTGGGCGTATACTGGGGGGACGGGGACGACTCCCATTAACCCCTGACTATACCGGGGATACGCTTATCACAATGCCTTTTTGGTCTGTGCTGAAGCAGGGCATTCTGGAAGCCAAGTGGCTTGACCTATATTAGTGAGCCTGGTTACCCCCTCTCGGAACCACAGACTTAGAAATCGCCAGCTCATATACAGTGCATAAAATATATTTATATAATATATTTATATATATACCCTTATACACCATTTTAATAAAAAATATCACAAAATTCTTCTAAGTCCCTCGGGAAGAGTGAAAGACGCGCACGTTCATTTTCAGAGCTCCTAGACCTTCCTATAAGAAGTTAGCCAAAAAGTAGCTTCGAAAAACGCTTAGGTTAAGTTTCAGAGTTGCTTCTAATGTACCAAAGCTGGACTTAGACATAATTTCACTCTCACAACATTATGGCTGGTTGGAGACAGTCCGAACCACAAGTACCGGGTCGATGGTTCTGGGCGTATACTGGGGGAACGGGGACGACTCCCATTAACCCCTGACTATTCCGGGGATACGCTTATCACAATGCCTTTCTGGTCTGTGCTGAAGCAGGGCATTCTGGCAGCCAAGTGGCTTGACCTTTATTAGTGAGCCTGGTTACCCCCTCTCGGAACCACAGACTTAGAAATCGCCAGCTCATATACAGTGCATAAAATATATTTATATATACTGTATACCCTTATACACCATTTTAATAAAAAATATCACAAAATTCTTCTACAGTAAGTCCCTCGGGAAGAGTGAAAGACGCGCACGTTCATTTTCAGAGCTCCTAGACCTTCCTATAAGAAGTTAGCCAAAAAGTAGCTTCGAAAAACGCTTAGGTTAAGTTTCAGAGTTGCTTCTAATGTACCAAAGCTGGACTTAGACATAATTTCACTCTCACAACATTATGGCTGGTTGGAGACAGTCCGAACCACAAGTACCGGGTCCATGGTTCTGGGCGTATACTGGGGGGACGGGGACGACTCCCATTAACCCCTGACTATACCGGGGATACGCTTATCACAATGCCTTTCTGGTCTGTGCTGAAGCAGGGCATTCTGGCAGCCAAGTGGCTTGACCTTTATTAGTGAGCCTGGTTACCCCCTCTCGGAACCACAGACTTAGAAATCGCCAGCTCATATACAGTGCATAAAATATATTTATATATACTGTATACCCTTATACACCATTTTAATAAAAAATATCACAAAATTCTTCTACAGTAAGTCCCTCGGGAAGAGTGAAAGACGCGAACGTTCATTTTCAGAGCTCCTAGACCTTCCTATAAGAAGTTAGCCAAAAAGTAGCTTCGAAAAACGCTTAGGTTAAGTTTTAGAGTTGCTTCTAATGTACCAAAGCTGGACTTAGACATAATTTCACTCTCACAACATTATGGCTGGTTGGAGACAGTCCGAACCACAAGTACCGGGTCCATGGTTCTGGGCGTATACTGGGGGGACGGGGACGACTCCCATTAACCCCTGACTATACCGGGGATACGCTTATCACAATGCCTTTTTGGTCTGTGCTGAAGCAGGGCATTCTGGCAGCCAAGTCGCTTGACCTATATTAGTGAGCCTGGTTACCCCCTCTCGGAACAACAGACTTAGAAATCGCCAGCTCATATACAGTGCATAAAATATATTTATATAATATATTTATATATATAACCTTATACACCATTTTAATGAAAAATATCACAAAATTCTTCTAAGTCCCTCGGAAAGAGTGAAAGACGCGCACGTTCATTTTCAGAGCTCCTAGACCTCCCTATAAGAAGTTAGCCAAAAAGTAGCTTCGAAAAACGCTTAGGTTAAGTTTCAGAGTTGCTTCTAATGTACCAAAGCTGGACTTAGACATAATTTCACTCTCACAACATTATGGCTGGTTGGAGACAGTCCGAACCACAAGTACCGGGTCCATGGTTCTGGGCGTATACTGGGGGGACGGGGACGACTCACATTAACCCCTGACTATACCGGGGATACGCTTATCACAATGCCTTTCTGGTCTGTGCTGAAGCAGGGCATTCTGGCAGCCAAGTGGCTTGACCTTTATTAATGAGCCTGGTTACCCCCTCTCGGAACCACAGACTTAGAAATCGCCAGCTCATATACAGTGCATAAAATATATATATATATATATATATATACCCTTATACACCATTTTAATAAAACATATCACAAAATTCTTCTAAGTCCCTCGGGAAGAGTGAAAGACGCGCACGTTCATTTTGAGAGCTCCTAGATCTTCCTATAAGAAGTTAGCCAAAAAGTAGCTTCGAAAAACGCTTAGGTTAAGTTTTAGAGTTGCTTCTAATGTACCAAAGCTGGACTTAGACATAATTTCACTCTCACAACATTATGGCTGGTTGGAGACAGTCCGAACCACAAGTACCGGGTCCATGGTTCTGGGCGTATACTGGGGGGACGGGGACGACTCCCATTAACCCCTGACTATACCGGGGATACGCTTATCACAATGCCTTTCTGGTCTGTGCTGAAGCAGAGCATTCTGGCAACCAAGTGGCTTGACCTTTATTAGTGAGCCTGGTTACCCCCTCTCGGAACCACAAACTTAGAAATCGCCAGCTCATATACAGTGCATAAAATATATTTATATATATACCCTTATACACCATTTTAATAAAAAATATCACAAAATTCTTCTAAGTCCCTCGGGAAGAGTGAAAGACGCGCACGTTCATTTTGAGAGCTCCTAGATCTTCCTATAAGAAGTTAGCCAAAAAGTAGCTTCGAAAAACGCTTAGGTTAAGTTTTAGAGTTGCTTCTAATGTACCAAAGCTGGACTTAGACATAATTTCACTCTCACAACATTATGGCTGGTTGGAGACAGTCCGAACCACAAGTACCGGGTCCATGGTTCTGGGCGTATACTGGGGGGACGGGGACGACTCCCATTAACCCCTGACTATACCGGGGATACGCTTATCACAATGCCTTTCTGGTCTGTGCTGAAGCAGAGCATTCTGGCAACCAAGTGGCTTGACCTTTATTAGTGAGCCTGGTTACCCCCTCTCGGAACCACAAACTTAGAAATCGCCAGCTCATATACAGTGCATAAAATATATTTATATATATACCCTTATACACCATTTTAATAAAAAATATCACAAAATTCTTCTAAGTCCCTCGGGAAGAGAGAAAGACGCGCACGTTCATTTTCAGAGCTCCTAGACATTCCTATAAGAAGTTAGCCAAAAAGTAGCTTCGAAAAACGCTTAGGTTAAGTTTCAGAGTTGCTTCTAATGTACCAAAGCTGGACTTAGACATAATTTCACTCTCACAACATTATGGCTGGTTGGAGACAGTCCGAACCACAAGTACCGGGTCGATGGTTCTGGGCGTATACTGGGGGAACGGGGACGACTCCCATTAACCCCTGACTATACCGGGGATACGCTTATCTCAATGCCTTTCTGGTCTGTGCTGAAGCAGGGCATTCTGGCAGCCAAGTGGCTTGACCTTTATTAGTGAGCCTGGTTACCCCCTCTCGGAACCACAGACTTAGAAATCGCCAGCTCATATACAGTGCATAAAATATATTTATATATACTGTATACCCTTATACACCATTTTAATAAAAAATATCACAAAATTCTTCTAAGTCCCTCGGGAAGAGAGAAAGACGCGCACGTTCATTTTGAGAGCTCCTAGATCTTCCTATAAGAAGTTAGCCAAAAAGTAGCTTCGAAAAACGCTTAGGTTAAGTTTTAGAGTTGCTTCTAATGTACCAAAGCTGGACTTAGACATAATTTCACTCTCACAACATTATGGCTTGTTGGAGACAGTCCGAACCACAAGTACCGGGTCCATGGTTCTGGGCGTATACTGGGGGGACGGGGACGACTCCCATTAACCCCTGACTATACCGGGGATACGCTTATCACAATGCCTTTTTGGTCTGTGCTGAAGCAGGGCATTCTGGAAGCCAAGTGGCTTGACCTATATTAGTGAGCCTGGTTACCCCCTCTCGGAACCACAGACTTAGAAATCGCCAGCTCATATACAGTGCATAAAATATATTTATATAATATATTTATATATATACCCTTATACACCATTTTAATAAAAAATATCACAAAATTCTTCTAAGTCCCTCGGGAAGAGTGAAAGACGCGCACGTTCATTTTCAGAGCTCCTAGACCTTCCTATAAGAAGTTAGCCAAAAAGTAGCTTCGAAAAACGCTTAGGTTAAGTTTCAGAGTTGCTTCTAATGTACCAAAGCTGGACTTAGACATAATTTCACTCTCACAACATTATGGCTGGTTGGAGACAGTCCGAACCACAAGTACCGGGTCGATGGTTCTGGGCGTATACTGGGGGAACGGGGACGACTCCCATTAACCCCTGACTATTCCGGGGATACGCTTATCACAATGCCTTTCTGGTCTGTGCTGAAGCAGGGCATTCTGGCAGCCAAGTGGCTTGACCTTTATTAGTGAGCCTGGTTACCCCCTCTCGGAACCACAGACTTAGAAATCGCCAGCTCATATACAGTGCATAAAATATATTTATATAATATATTTATATATATACCCTTATACACCATTTTAATAAAAAATATCACAAAATTCTTCTAAGTCCCTCGGGAAGAGTGAAAGACGCGCACGTTCATTTTGAGAGCTCCTAGATCTTCCTATAAGAAGTTAGCCAAAAAGTAGCTTCGAAAAACGCTTAGGTTAAGTTTCAGAGTTGCTTCTAATGTACCAAAGCTGGACTTAGACATAATTTCACTCTCACAACATTATGGCTGGTTGGAGACAGTCCGAACCACAAGTACCGGGTCGATGGTTCTGGGCGTATACTGGGGGAACGGGGACGACTCCCATTAACCCCTGACTATTCCGGGGATACGCTTATCACAATGCCTTTCTGGTCTGTGCTGAAGCAGGGCATTCTGGCAGCCAAGTGGCTTGACCTTTATTAGTGAGCCTGGTTACCCCCTCTCGGAACCACAGACTTAGAAATCGCCAGCTCATATACAGTGCATAAAATATATTTATATAATATATTTATATATATACCCTTATACACCATTTTAATAAAAAATATCACAAAATTCTTCTAAGTCCCTCGGGAAGAGTGAAAGACGCGCACGTTCATTTTGAGAGCTCCTAGATCTTCCTATAAGAAGTTAGCCAAAAAGTAGCTTCGAAAAACGCTTAGGTTAAGTTTTAGAGTTGCTTCTAATGTACCAAAGCTGGACTTAGACATAATTTCACTCTCACAACATTATGGCTGGTTGGAGACAGTCCGAACCACAAGTACCGGGTCCATGGTTCTGGGCGTATACTGGGGGGACGGGGACGACTCCCATTAACCCCTGACTATACCGGGGATACGCTTATCACAATGCCTTTCTGGTCTGTGCTGAAGCAGAGCATTCTGGCAACCAAGTGGCTTGACCTTTATTAGTGAGCCTGGTTACCCCCTCTCGGAACCACAAACTTAGAAATCGCCAGCTCATATACAGTGCATAAAATATATTTATATATATACCCTTATACACCATTTTAATAAAAAATATCACAAAATTCTTCTAAGTCCCTCAGGAAGAGAAAAAGACGCGCACGTTCATTTTCAGAGCTCCTAGACCTTCCTATAAGAAGTTAGCCAAAAAGTAGCTTCGAAAAACGCTTAGGTTAAGTTTCAGAGTTGCTTCTAATGTACCAAAGCTGGACTTAGACATAATTTCACTCTCACAACATTATGGCTGGTTGGAGACAGTCCGAACCACAAGTACCGGGTCGATGGTTCTGGGCGTATACTGGGGGAACGGGGACGACTCCCATTAACCCCTGACTATACCGGGGATACGCTTATCACAATGCCTTTCTGGTCTGTGCTGAAGCAGGGCATTCTGGCAGCCAAGTGGCTTGACCTTTATTAGTGAGCCTGGTTACCCCCTCTCGGAACCACAGACTTAGAAATCGCCAGCTCATATACAGTGCATAAAATATATTTATATATACTGTATACCCTTATACACCATTTTAATAAAAAATATCACAAAATTCTTCTAAGTCCCTCGGGAAGAGTGAAAGACGCGCACGTTCATTTTGAGAGCTCCTAGATCTTCCTATAAGAAGTTAGCCAAAAAGTAGCTTCGAAAAACGCTTAGGTTAAGTTTTAGAGTTGCTTCTAATGTACCAAAGCTGGACTTAGACATAATTTCACTCTCACAACATTATGGCTTGTTGGAGACAGTCCGAACCACAAGTACCGGGTCCATGGTTCTGGGCGTATACTGGGGGGACGGGGACGACTCCCATTAACCCCTGACTATACCGGGGATACGCTTATCACAATGCCTTTTTGGTCTGTGCTGAAGCATGGCATTCTGGAAGCCAAGTGGCTTGACCTATATTAGTGAGCCTGGTTACCCCCTCTCGGAACCACAGACTTAGAAATCGCCAGCTCATATACAGTGCATAAAATATATTTATATAATATATTTATATATATACCCTTATACACCATTTTAATAAAAAATATCACAAAATTCTTCTAAGTCCCTCGGGAAGAGTGAAAGACGCGCACGTTCATTTTCAGAGCTCCTAGACCTTCCTATAAGAAGTTAGCCAAAAAGTAGCTTCGAAAAACGCTTAGGTTAAGTTTCAGAGTTGCTTCTAATGTACCAAAGCTGGACTTAGACATAATTTCACTCTCACAACATTATGGCTGGTTGGAGACAGTCCGAACCACAAGTACCGGGTCCATGGTTCTGGGCGTATACTGGGGGGACGGGGACGACTCCCATTAACCCCTGACTATACCGGGGATACGCTTATCACAATGCCTTTCTGGTCTGTGCTGAAGCAGAGCATTCTGGCAACCAAGTGGCTTGACCTTTATTAGTGAGCCTGGTTACCCCCTCTCGGAACCACAAACTTAGAAATCGCCAGCTCATATACAGTGCATAAAATATATTTATATATATACCCTTATACACCATTTTAATAAAAAATATCACAAAATTCTTCTAAGTCCCTCAGGAAGAGAAAAAGACGCGCACGTTCATTTTCAGAGCTCCTAGACCTTCCTATAAGAAGTTAGCCAAAAAGTAGCTTCGAAAAACGCTTAGGTTAAGTTTCAGAGTTGCTTCTAATGTACCAAAGCTGGACTTAGACATAATTTCACTCTCACAACATTATGGCTGGTTGGAGACAGTCCGAACCACAAGTACCGGGTCGATGGTTCTGGGCGTATACTGGGGGAACGGGGACGACTCCCATTAACCCCTGACTATACCGGGGATACGCTTATCACAATGCCTTTCTGGTCTGTGCTGAAGCAGGGCATTCTGGCAGCCAAGTGGCTTGACCTTTATTAGTGAGCCTGGTTACCCCCTCTCGGAACCACAGACTTAGAAATCGCCAGCTCATATACAGTGCATAAAATATATTTATATATACTGTATACCCTTATACACCATTTTAATAAAAAATATCACAAAATTCTTCTAAGTCCCTCGGGAAGAGTGAAAGACGCGCACGTTCATTTTGAGAGCTCCTAGATCTTCCTATAAGAAGTTAGCCAAAAAGTAGCTTCGAAAAACGCTTAGGTTAAGTTTTAGAGTTGCTTCTAATGTACCAAAGCTGGACTTAGACATAATTTCACTCTCACAACATTATGGCTTGTTGGAGACAGTCCGAACCACAAGTACCGGGTCCATGGTTCTGGGCGTATACTGGGGGGACGGGGACGACTCCCATTAACCCCTGACTATACCGGGGATACGCTTATCACAATGCCTTTTTGGTCTGTGCTGAAGCATGGCATTCTGGAAGCCAAGTGGCTTGACCTATATTAGTGAGCCTGGTTACCCCCTCTCGGAACCACAGACTTAGAAATCGCCAGCTCATATACAGTGCATAAAATATATTTATATAATATATTTATATATATACCCTTATACACCATTTTAATAAAAAATATCACAAAATTCTTCTAAGTCCCTCGGGAAGAGTGAAAGACGCGCACGTTCATTTTCAGAGCTCCTAGACCTTCCTATAAGAAGTTAGCCAAAAAGTAGCTTCGAAAAACGCTTAGGTTAAGTTTCAGAGTTGCTTCTAATGTACCAAAGCTGGACTTAGACATAATTTCACTCTCACAACATTATGGCTGGTTGGAGACAGTCCGAACCACAAGTACCGGGTCGATGGTTCTGGGCGTATACTGGGGGAACGGGGACGACTCCCATTAACCCCTGACTATTCCGGGGATACGCTTATCACAATGCCTTTCTGGTCTGTGCTGAAGCAGGGCATTCTGGCAGCCAAGTGGCTTGACCTTTATTAGTGAGCCTGGTTACCCCCTCTCGGAACCACAGACTTAGAAATCGCCAGCTCATATACAGTGCATAAAATATATTTATATATACTGTATACCCTTATACACCATTTTAATAAAAAATATCACAAAATTCTTCTAAGTCCCTCGGGAAGAGTGAAAGACGCGCACGTTCATTTTGAGAGCTCCTAGATCTTCCTATAAGAAGTTAGCCAAAAAGTAGCTTCGAAAAACGCTTAGGTTAAGTTTTAGAGTTGCTTCTAATGTACCAAAGCTGGACTTAGACATAATTTCACTCTCACAACATTATGGCTGGTTGGAGACAGTCCGAACCACAAGTACCGGGTCCATGGTTCTGGGCGTATACTGGGGGGACGGGGACGACTCCCATTAACCCCTGACTATACCGGGGATACGCTTATCACAATGCCTTTTTGGTCTGTGCTGAAGCAGGGCATTCTGGAAGCCAAGTGGCTTGACCTATATTAGTGAGCCTGGTTACCCCCTCTCGGAACCACAGACTTAGAAATCGCCAGCTCATATACAGTGCATAAAATATATTTATATAATATATTTATATATATACCCTTATACACCATTTTAATAAAAAATATCACAAAATTCTTCTAAGTCCCTCGGGAAGAGTGAAAGACGCGCACGTTCATTTTCAGAGCTCCTAGACCTTCCTATAAGAAGTTAGCCAAAAAGTAGCTTCGAAAAACGCTTAGGTTAAGTTTCAGAGTTGCTTCTAATGTACCAAAGCTGGACTTAGACATAATTTCACTCTCACAACATTATGGCTGGTTGGAGACAGTCCGAACCACAAGTACCGGGTCCATGGTTCTGGGCGTATACTGGGGGGACGGGGACGACTCCCATTAACCCCGGACTATACCGGGGATACGCTTATCACAATGCCTTTCTGGTCTGTGCTGAAGCAGGGCATTCTGGCAGCCAAGTGGCTTGACCTTTATTAGTGAGCCTGGTTACCCCCTCTCGGAACCACAGACTTAGAAATCGCCAGCTCATATACAGTGCATAAAATATATTTATATATACTGTATACCCTTATACACCATTTTAATAAAAAATATCACAAAATTCTTCTAAGTCCCTCGAGAAGAGTGAAAGACGCGCACGTTCATTTTGAGAGCTCCTAGATCTTCCTATAAGAAGTTAGCCAAAAAGTAACTTCGAAAAACGCTTAGGTTAAGTTTTAGAGTTGCTTCTAATGTACCAAAGCTGGACTTAGACATAATTTCACTCTCACAACATTATGGCTGGTTGGAGACAGTCCGAACCACAAGTACCGGGTCCATGGTTCTGGGCGTATACTGGGGGGACGGGGACGACTCCCATTAACCCCTGACTATACCGGGGATACGCTTATCACAATGCCTTTTTGGTCTGTGCTGAAGCAGGGCATTCTGGCAGCCAAGTGGCTTGACCTATATTAGTGAGCCTGGTTACCCCCTCTCGGAACCACAGACTTAGAAATCGCCAGCTCATATACAGTGCATAAAATATATTTATATAATATATTTATATATATACCCTTATACACCATTTTAATAAAAAATATCACAAAATTCTTCTAAGTCCCTCGGGAAGAGTGAAAGACGCGCACGTTCATTTTCAGAGCTCCTAGACCTTCCTATAAGAAGTTAGCCAAAAAGTAGCTTCGAAAAACGCTTAGGTTAAGTTTCAGAGTTGCTTCTAATGTACCAAAGCTGGACTTAGACATAATTTCACTCTCACAACATTATGGCTGGTTGGAGACAGTCCGAACCACAAGTACCGGGTCCATGGTTCTGGGCGTATACTGGGGGGACGGGGACGACTCCCATTAACCCCGGACTATACCGGGGATACGCTTATCACAATGCCTTTCTGGTCTGTGCTGAAGCAGGGCATTCTGGCAGCCAAGTGGCTTGACCTTTATTAGTGAGCCTGGTTACCCCCTCTCGGAACCACAGACTTAGAAATCGCCAGCTCATATACAGTGCATAAAATATATTTATATATACTGTATACCCTTATACACCATTTTAATAAAAAATATCACAAAATTCTTCTAAGTCCCTCGAGAAGAGTGAAAGACGCGCACGTTCATTTTGAGAGCTCCTAGATCTTCCTATAAGAAGTTAGCCAAAAAGTAACTTCGAAAAACGCTTAGGTTAAGTTTTAGAGTTGCTTCTAATGTACCAAAGCTGGACTTAGACATAATTTCACTCTCACAACATTATGGCTGGTTGGAGACAGTCCGAACCACAAGTACCGGGTCCATGGTTCTGGGCGTATACTGGGGGGACGGGGACGACTCCCATTAACCCCTGACTATACCGGGGATACGCTTATCACAATGCCTTTTTGGTCTGTGCTGAAGCAGGGCATTCTGGCAGCCAAGTGGCTTGACCTATATTAGTGAGCCTGGTTACCCCCTCTCGGAACCACAGACTTAGAAATCGCCAGCTCATATACAGTGCATAAAATATATTTATATAATATATTTATATATATACCCTTATACACCATTTTAATAAAAAATATCACAAAATTCTTCTAAGTCCCTCGGGAAGAGTGAAAGACGCGCACGTTCATTTTCAGAGCTCCTAGACCTTCCTATAAGAAGTTAGCCAAAAAGTAGCTTCGAAAAACGCTTAGGTTAAGTTTCAGAGTTGCTTCTAATGTACCAAAGCTGGACTTAGACATAATTTCACTCTCACAACATTATGGCTGGTTGGAGACAGTCCGAACCACAAGTACCGGGTCCATGGTTCTGGGCGTATACTGGGGGGACGGGGACGACTCCCATTAACCCCGGACTATACCGGGGATACGCTTATCACAATGCCTTTCTGGTCTGTGCTGAAGCTGGGCATTCTGGCAGCCAAGTGGCTTGACCTTTATTAGTGAGCCTGGTTACCCCCTCTCGGAACCACAGACTTAGAAATCGCCAGCTCATATACAGTGCATAAAATATATTTATATATACTGTATACCCTTATACACCATTTTAATAAAAAATATCACAAAATTCTTCTAAGTCCCTCGAGAAGAGTGAAAGACGCGCACGTTCATTTTGAGAGCTCCTAGATCTTCCTATAAGAAGTTAGCCAAAAAGTAACTTCGAAAAACGCTTAGGTTAAGTTTTAGAGTTGCTTCTAATGTACCAAAGCTGGACTTAGACATAATTTCACTCTCACAACATTATGGCTGGTTGGAGACAGTCCGAACCACAAGTACCGGGTCCATGGTTCTGGGCGTATACTGGGGGGACGGGGACGACTCCCATTAACCCCTGACTATACCGGGGATACGCTTATCACAATGCCTTTTTGGTCTGTGCTGAAGCAGGGCATTCTGGCAGCCAAGTGGCTTGACCTATATTAGTGAGCCTGGTTACCCCCTCTCGGAACCACAGACTTAGAAATCGCCAGCTCATATACAGTGCATAAAATATATTTATATAATATATTTATATATATAACCTTATACACCATTTTAATAAAAAATATCACAAAATTCTTCTAAGTCCCTCGGGAAGAGTGAAAGACGCGCACGTTCATTTTCAGAGCTCCTAGACCTCCCTATAAGAAGTTAGCCAAAAAGTAGCTTCGAAAAACGCTTAGGTTAAGTTTCAGAGTTGCTTCTAATGTACCAAAGCTGGACTTAGACATAATTTCACTCTCACAACATTATGGCTGGTTGGAGACAGTCCGAACCACAAGTACCGGGTCCATGGTTCTGGGCGTATACTGGGGGGACGGGGACGACTCCCATTAACCCCTGACTATACCGGGGATACGCTTATCACAATGCCTTTCTGGTCTGTGCTGAAGCAGGGCATTCTGGCAGCCAAGTGGCTTGACCTTTATTAGTGAGCCTGGTTACCCCCTCTCGGAACCACAGACTTAGAAATCGCCAGCTCATATACAGTGCATAAAATATATTTATATAATATATTTATATATATACCCTTATACACCATTTTAATAAAAAATATCACAAAATTCTTCTAAGTCCCTCGGGAAGAGTGATAGACGCGCACGTTCATTTTCAGAGCTCCTAGACCTTCCTATAAGAAGTTAGCCAAAAAGTAGCTTCGAAAAACGCTTAGGTTAAGTTTCAGAGTTGCTTCTAATGTACCAAAGCTGGACTTAGACATAATTTCACTCTCACAACATTATGGCTGGTTGGAGACAGTCCGAACCACAAGTACCGGGTCCATGGTTCTGGGCGTATACTGGGGGGACGGGGACGACTCCCATTAACCCCTGACTATACCGGGGATACGCTTATCACAATGCCTTTCTGGTCTGTGCTGAAGCAGGGCATTCTGGCAGCCAAGTGGCTTGACCTTTATTAGTGAGCCTGGTTACCCCCTCTCGGAACCACAGACTTAGAAATCGCCAGCTCATATACAGTGCATAAAATATATTTATATATACTGTATACCCTTATACACCATTTTAATAAAAAATATCACAAAATTCTTCTAAGTCCCTCGAGAAGAGTGAAAGACGCGCACGTTCATTTTGAGAGCTCCTAGATCTTCCTATAAGAAGTTAGCCAAAAAGTAACTTCGAAAAACGCTTAGGTTAAGTTTTAGAGTTGCTTCTAATGTACCAAAGCTGGACTTAGACATAATTTCACTCTCACAACATTATGGCTGGTTGGAGACAGTCCGAACCACAAGTACCGGGTCCATGGTTCTGGGCGTATACTGGGGGGACGGGGACGACTCCCATTAACCCCTGACTATACCGGGGATACGCTTATCACAATGCCTTTTTGGTCTGTGCTGAAGCAGGGCATTCTGGCAGCCAAGTGGCTTGACCTATATTAGTGAGCCTGGTTACCCCCTCTCGGAACCACAGACTTAGAAATCGCCAGCTCATATACAGTGCATAAAATATATTTATATAATATATTTATATATATAACCTTATACACCATTTTAATAAAAAATATCACAAAATTCTTCTAAGTCCCTCGGGAAGAGTGAAAGACGCGCACGTTCATTTTCAGAGCTCCTAGACCTCCCTATAAGAAGTTAGCCAAAAAGTAGCTTCGAAAAACGCTTAGGTTAAGTTTCAGAGTTGCTTCTAATGTACCAAAGCTGGACTTAGACATAATTTCACTCTCACAACATTATGGCTGGTTGGAGACAGTCCGAACCACAAGTACCGGGTCCATGGTTCTGGGCGTATACTGGGGGGACGGGGACGACTCCCATTAACCCCTGACTATACCGGGGATACGCTTATCACAATGCCTTTCTGGTCTGTGCTGAAGCAGGGCATTCTGGCAGCCAAGTGGCTTGACCTTTATTAGTGAGCCTGGTAACCCCCTCTCGGAACCACAGACTTAGAAATCGCCAGCTCATATACAGTGCATAAAATATATATATATATATATATATATATATATATATATATATATATATATATATATATATATATATATATATATATACCCTTATACACCATTTTAATAAAACATATCACAAAATTCTTCTAAGTCCCTCGGGAAGAGTGAAAGACAGGCACATTCATTTTCAGAGCTCCTAGACCTTCCTATAAGAAGTTAGCCAAAAAGTAGCTTCGAAAAACGCTTAGGTTAAGTTTCAGAGTTTCTTCTAATGTACCAAAGCTGGACTTAGACATAATTTCACTCTCACAACATTATGGCTGGTTGGAGACAGTCCGAACCACAAGTACCGGGTCCATGGTTCTGGGCGTATACTGGGGGGACGGGGACGACTCCCATTAACCCCTGACTATACCGGGGATACGCTTATCACAATGCCTTTCTGGTCTGTGCTGAAGCAGGGCATTCTGGCAACCAAGTGGCTTGACCTTTATTAGTGAGCCTTGTTACCCCCTCTCAGAACCACAAACTTAGAAATCGCCAGCTCATATACAGTGCATAAAATATATTTATATATATACCCTTATACACCATTTTAATAAAAAATATCACAACATTCTTCTAAGTCCCTCGGGAAGAGAGAAAGACGCGCACGTTCATTTTCAGAGCTCCTAGACCTTCCTATAAGAAGTTAGCCAAAAAGTAGCTTCGAAAAACGCTTAGGTTAAGTTTCAGAGTTGCTTCTAATGTACTAAAGCTGGACTTAGACATAATTTCACTCTCACAACATTATGGCTGGTTAGAGACAGTCCGAACCACAAGTACCGGGTCCATGGTTCTGGGCGTATACTGGGGGGACGGGGACGACTCCCATTAACCCCTGACTATACCGGGGATACGCTTATCACAATGCCTTTCTGGTCTGTGCTGAAGCAGGGCATTCTGGCAGCCAAGTGGCTTGACCTTTATTAGTGAGCCTGGTTACCCCCTCTCGGAACCACAGACTTAGAAATCGCCAGCTCATATACAGTGCATAAAAAATATTTATATAAAATATTTATATATATACCCTTATACACCATTTTAATAAAAAATATCACAACATTCTTCTAAGTCCCTCGGGAAGAGAGAAAGACGCGCACGTTCATTTTCAGAGCTCCTAGACCTTCCTATAAGAAGTTAGCCAAAAAGTAGCTTCGAAAAACGCTTAGGTTAAGTTTCAGAGTTGCTTCTAATGTACCAAAGCTGGACTTAGACATAATTTCACTCTCACAACATTATGGCTGGTTGGAGACAGTCCGAACCACAAGTACCGGGTCCATGGTTCTGGGCGTATACTGGGGGGACGGGGACGACTCCCATTAACCCCTGACTATACCGGGGATACGCTTATCACAATGCCTTTCTGGTCTGTGCTGAAGCAGGGCATTCTGGCAACCAAGTGGCTTGACCTTTATTAGTGAGCCTTGTTACCCCCTCTCAGAACCACAAACTTAGAAATCGCCAGCTCATATACAGTGCATAAAATATATTTATATATATACCCTTATACACCATTTTAATAAAAAATATCACAACATTCTTCTAAGTCCCTCGGGAAGAGAGAAAGACGCGCACGTTCATTTTCAGAGCTCCTAGACCTTCCTATAAGAAGTTAGCCAAAAAGTAGCTTCGAAAAACGCTTAGGTTAAGTTTCAGAGTTGCTTCTAATGTACTAAAGCTGGACTTAGACATAATTTCACTCTCACAACATTATGGCTGGTTAGAGACAGTCCGAACCACAAGTACCGGGTCCATGGTTCTGGGCGTATACTGGGGGGACGGGGACGACTCCCATTAACCCCTGACTATACCGGGGATACGCTTATCACAATGCCTTTCTGGTCTGTGCTGAAGCAGGGCATTCTGGCAGCCAAGTGGCTTGACCTTTATTAGTGAGCCTGGTTACCCCCTCTCGGAACCACAGACTTAGAAATCGCCAGCTCATATACAGTGCATAAAAAATATTTATATAAAATATTTATATATATACCCTTATACACCATTTTAATAAAAAATATCACAACATTCTTCTAAGTCCCTCGGGAAGAGAGAAAGACGCGCACGTTCATTTTCAGAGCTCCTAGACCTTCCTATAAGAAGTTAGCCAAAAAGTAGCTTCGAAAAACGCTTAGGTTAAGTTTCAGAGTTGCTTCTAATGTACCAAAGCTGGACTTAGACATAATTTCACTCTCACAACATTATGGCTGGTTGGAGACAGTCCGAACCACAAGTACCGGGTCCATGGTTCTGGGCGTATACTGGGGGGACGGGGACGACTCCCATTAACCCCTGACTATACCGGGGATACGCTTATCACAATGCCTTTCTGGTCTGTGCTGAAGCAGAGCATTCTGGCAACCAAGTGGCTTGACCTTTATTAGTGAGCCTGGTTACCCCCTCTCGGAACCACAAACTTAGAAATCGCCAGCTCATATACAGTGCATAAAATATATTTATATATATACCCTTATACACCATTTTAATAAAAAATATCACAAAATTCTTCTAAGTCCCTCGGGAAGAGAAAAAGACGCGCACGTTCATTTTCAGAGCTCCTAGACCTTCCTATAAGAAGTTAGCCAAAAAGTAGCTTCGAAAAACGCTTAGGTTAAGTTTCAGAGTTGCTTCTAATGTACCAAAGCTGGACTTAGACATAATTTCACTCTCACAACATTATGGCTGGTTGGAGACAGTCCGAACCACAAGTACCGGGTCGATGGTTCTGGGCGTATACTGGGGGAACGGGGACGACTCCCATTAACCCCTGACTATACCGGGGATACGCTTATCACAATGCCTTTCTGGTCTGTGCTGAAGCAGGGCATTCTGGCAGCCAAGTGGCTTGACCTTTATTAGTGAGCCTGGTTACCCCCTCTCGGAACCACAGACTTAGAAATCGCCAGCTCATATACAGTGCATAAAATATATTTATATATACTGTATACCCTTATACACCATTTTAATAAAAATATCACAAAATTCTTCTAAGTCCCTCGGGAAGAGTGAAAGACGCGCACGTTCATTTTGAGAGCTCCTAGATCTTCCTATAAGAAGTTAGCCAAAAAGTAGCTTCGAAAAACGCTTAGGTTAAGTTTTAGAGTTGCTTCTAATGTACCAAAGCTGGACTTAGACATAATTTCACTCTCACAACATTATGGCTTGTTGGAGACAGTCCGAACCACAAGTACCGGGTCCATGGTTCTGGGCGTATACTGGGGGGACGGGGACGACTCCCATTAACCCCTGACTATACCGGGGATATGCTTATCACAATGCCTTTTTGGTCTGTGCTGAAGCAGGGCATTCTGGAAGCCAAGTGGCTTGACCTATATTAGTGAGCCTGGTTACCCCCTCTCGGAACCACAGACTTAGAAATCGCCAGCTCATATACAGTGCATAAAATATATTTATATAATATATTTATATATATACCCTTATACACCATTTTAATAAAAAATATCACAAAATTCTTCTAAGTCCCTCGGGAAGAGTGAAAGACGCGCACGTTCATTTTCAGAGCTCCTAGACCTTCCTATAAGAAGTTAGCCAAAAAGTAGCTTCGAAAAACGCTTAGGTTAAGTTTCAGAGTTGCTTCTAATGTACCAAAGCTGGACTTAGACATAATTTCACTCTCACAACATTATGGCTGGTTGGAGACAGTCCGAACCACAAGTACCGGGTCCATGGTTCTGGGCGTATACTGGGGGGACGGGGACGACTCCCATTAACCCCTGACTATACCGGGAATACGCTTATCACAATGCCTTTCTGGTCTGTGCTGAAGCAGGGCATTCTGGCAGCCAAGTGGCTTGACCTTTATTAGTGAGCCTGGTTACCCCCTCTCGGAACCACAGACTTAGAAATCGCCAGCTCATATACAGTGCATAAAATATATTTATATATACTGTATACCCTTATACACCATTTTAATAAAAAATATCACAAAATTCTTCTAAGTCCCTCGGGAAGAGTGAAAGACGCGCACGTTCATTTTGAGAGCTCCTAGATCTTCCTATAAGAAGTTAGCCAAAAAGTAGCTTCGAAAAACGCTTAGGTTAAGTTTTAGAGTTGCTTCTAATGTACCAAAGCTGGACTTAGACATAATTTCACTCTCACAACATTATGGCTGGTTGGAGACAGTCCGAACCACAAGTACCGGGTCCATGGTTCTGGGCGTATACTGGGGGGACGGGGACGACTCCCATTAACCCCTGACTATACCGGGGATACGCTTATCACAATGCCTTTTTGGTCTGTGCTGAAGCAGGGCATTCTGGCAGCCAAGTGGCTTGACCTATATTAGTGAGCCTGGTTACCCCCTCTCGGAACCACAGACTTAGAAATCGCCAGCTCATATACAGTGCATAAAATATATTTATATAATATATTTATATATATACCCTTATACACCATTTTAATAAAAAATATCACAAAATTCTTCTAAGTCCCTCGGGAAGAGTGAAAGACGCGCACGTTCATTTTCAGAGCTCCTAGACCTTCCTATAAGAAGTTAGCCAAAAAGTAGCTTCGAAAAACGCTTAGGTTAAGTTTCAGAGTTGCTTCTAATGTACCAAAGCTGGACTTAGACATAATTTCACTCTCACAACATTATGGCTGGTTGGAGACAGTCCGAACCACAAGTACCGGGTCCATGGTTCTGGGCGTATACTGGGGGGACGGGGACGACTCCCATTAACCCCTGACTATACCGAATATACGCTTATCACAATGCCTTTCTGGTCTGTGCTGAAGCAGGGCATTCTGGCAGCCAAGTGGCTTGACCTTTATTAGTGAGCCTGGTTACCCCCTCTCGGAACCACAGACTTAGAAATCGCCAGCTCATATACAGTGCATAAAATATATTTATATATACTGTATACCCTTATACACCATTTTAATAAAAAATATCACAAAATTCTTCTAAGTCCCTCGAGAAGAGTGAAAGACGCGCACGTTCATTTTCAGAGCTCCTAGATCTTCCTATAAGAAGTTAGCCAAAAAGTAGCTTCGAAAAACGCTTAGGTTAAGTTTTAGAGTTGCTTCTAATGTACCAAAGCTGGACTTAGACATAATTTCACTCTCACAACATTATGGCTGGTTGGAGACAGTCCGAACCACAAGTACCGGGTCCATGGTTCTGGGCGTATACTGGGGGGACGGGGACGACTCCCATTAACCCCTGACTATACCGGGGATACGCTTATCACAATGCCTTTTTGGTCTGTGCTGAAGCAGGGCATTCTGGCAGCCAAGTGGCTTGACCTATATTAGTGAGCCTGGTTACCCCCTCTCGGAACCACAGACTTAGAAATCGCCAGCTCATATACAGTGCATAAAATATATTTATATAATATATTTATATATATAACCTTATACACCATTTTAATAAAAAATATCACAAAATTCTTCTAAGTCCCTCGGGAAGAGTGAAAGACGCGCACGTTCATTTTCAGAGCTCCTAGACCTTCCTATAAGAAGTTAGCCAAAAAGTAGCTTCGAAAAACGCTTAGGTTAAGTTTCAGAGTTGCTTCTAATGTACCAAAGCTGGACTTAGACATAATTTCACTCTCACAACATTATGGCTGGTTGGAGACAGTCCGAACCACAAGTACCGGGTCGATGGTTCTGGGCATATACTGGGGGGACGGGGACGACTCCCATTAACCCCTGACTATACCGGGGATACGCTTATCACAATGCCTTTCTGGTCTGTGCTGAAGCAGGGCATTCTGGCAGCCAAGTGGCTTGACCTTTATTAGTGAGCCTGGTTACCCCCTCTCGGAACCACAGACTTAGAAATCGCCAGCTCATATACAGTGCATAAAATATATTTATATAATATATTTATATATATACCCTTATACACCATTTTAATAAAAAATATCACAAAATTCTTCTAAGTCCCTCGGGAAGAGTGAAAGACGCGCACGTTCATTTTCAGAGCTCCTAGACCTTCCTATAAGAAGTTAGCCAAAAAGTAGCTTCGAAAAACGCTTAGGTTAAGTTTCAGAGTTGCTTCTAATGTACCAAAGCTGGACTTAGACATAATTTCACTCTCACAACATTATGGCTGGTTGGAGACAGTCCGAACCACAAGTACCGGGTCGATGGTTCTGGGCGTATACTGGGGGGACGGGGACGACTCCCATTAACCCCTGACTATACCGGGGATACGCTTATCACAATGCCTTTCTGGTCTGTGCTGAAGCAGGGCATTCTGGCAGCCAAGTGGCTTGACCTTTATTAGTGAGCCTGGTTACCCCCTCTCGGAACCACAGACTTAGAAATCGCCAGCTCATATACAGTGCATAAAATATATTTATATAATATATTTATATATATACCCTTATACACCATTTTAATAAAAAATATCACAAAATTCTTCTAAGTCCCTCGGGAAGAGTGAAAGACGCGCACGTTCATTTTCAGAGCTCCTAGACCTTCCTATAAGAAGTTAGCCAAAAAGTAGCTTCGAAAAACGCTTAGGTTAAGTTTCAGAGTTGCTTCTAATGTACCAAAGCTGGACTTAGACATAATTTCACTCTCACAACATTATGGCTGGTTGGAGACAGTCCGAACCACAAGTACCGGGTCGATGGTTCTGGGCGTATACTGGGGGGACGGGGACGACTCCCATTAACCCCTGACTATACCGGGGATACGCTTATCACAATGCCTTTCTGGTCTGTGCTGAAGCAGGGCATTCTGGCAGCCAAGTGGCTTGACCTTTATTAGTGAGCCTGGTTACCCCCTCTCGGAACCACAGACTTAGAAATCGCCAGCTCATATACAGTGCATAAAATATATATATATATATATATATATATATATATATATATATATATATATATATATATATATATATATATATATATATATATATACCCTTATACACCATTTTAATAAAAAATATCACAAAATTCTTCTAAGTCCCTCGGGAAGAGTGAAAGACGCGCACGTTCATTTTGAGAGCTCCTAGATCTTCCTATAAGAAGTTAGCCAAAAAGTAGCTTCGAAAAACGCTTAGGTTAAGTTTTAGAGTTGCTTCTAATGTACCAAAGCTGGACTTAGACATAATTTCACTCTCACAACATTATGGCTGGTTGGAGACAGTCCGAACCACAAGTACCGGGTCCATGGTTCTGGGCGTATACTGGGGGGACGGGGACGACTCCCATTAACCCCTGACTATACCGGGGATACGCTTATCACAATGCCTTTTTGGTCTGTGCTGAAGCAGGGCATTCTGGCAGCCAAGTGGCTTGACCTATATTAGTGAGCCTGGTTACCCCCTCTCGGAACCACAGACTTAGAAATCGCCAGCTCATATACAGTGCATAAAATATATTTATATAATATATTTATATATATACCCTTATACACCATTTTAATAAAAAATATCACAAAATTCTTCTAAGTCCCTCGGGAAGAGAGAAAGACGCGCACGTTCATTTTCAGAGCTCCTAGATCTTCCTATAAGAAGTTAGCCAAAAAGTAGCTTCGAAAAACGCGTAGGTTAAGTTTCAGAGTTGCTTCTAATGTACCAAAGCTGGACTTAGACATAATTTCACTCTCACAACATTATGGCTGGTTGGAGACAGTCCGAACCACAAGTACCGGGTCCATGGTTCTGGGCGTATACTGGGGGGACGGGGACGACTCCCATTAACCCCTGACTATACCGGGGATACGCTTATCACAATGCCTTTCTGGTCTGTGCTGAAGCAGGGCATTCTGGCAGCCAAGTGGCTTGACCTTTATTAGTGAGCCTGGTTACCCCCTCTCGGAACCACAGACTTAGAAATCGCCAGCTCATATACAGTGCATAAAATATATTTATATATACTGTAAACCCTTATACACCATTTTAATAAAAAATATCACAAAATTCTTCTAAGTCCCTCGAGAAGAGTGAAAGACGCGCACGTTCATTTTGAGAGCTCCTAGATCTTCCTATAAGAAGTTAGCCAAAAAGTAGCTTCGAAAAACGCTTAGGTTAAGTTTTAGAGTTGCTTCTAATGTACCAAAGCTGGACTTAGACATAATTTCACTCTCACAACATTATGGCTGGTTGGAGACAGTCCGAACCACAAGTACCGGGTCCATGGTTCTGGGCGTATACTGGGGGGACGGGGACGACTCCCATTAACCCCTGACTATACCGGGGATACGCTTATCACAATGCCTTTTTGGTCTGTGCTGAAGCAGGGCATTCTGGCAGCCAAGTGGCTTGACCTATATTAGTGAGCCTGGTTACCCCCTCTCGGAACCACAGACTTAGAAATCGCCAGCTCATATACAGTGCATAAAATATATTTATATAATATATTTATATATATAACCTTATACACCATTTTAATAAAAAATATCACAAAATTCTTCTAAGTCCCTCGGGAAGAGTGAAAGACGCGCACGTTCATTTTCAGAGCTCCTAGACCTTCCTATAAGAAGTTAGCCAAAAAGTAGCTTCGAAAAACGCTTAGGTTAAGTTTCAGAGTTGCTTCTAATGTACCAAAGCTGGACTTAGACATAATTTCACTCTCACAACATTATGGCTGGTTGGAGACAGTCCGAACCACAAGTACCGGGTCGATGGTTCTGGGCGTATACTGGGGGGACGGGGACGACTCCCATTAACCCCTGACTATACCGGGGATACGCTTATCACAATGCCTTTCTGGTCTGTGCTGAAGCAGGGCATTCTGGCAGCCAAGTGGCTTGACCTTTATTAGTGAGCCTGGTTACCCCCTCTCGGAACCACAGACTTAGAAATCGCCAGCTCATATACAGTGCATAAAATATATTTATATATACTGTATACCCTTATACACCATTTTAATAAAAAATATCACAAAATTCTTCTAAGTCCCTCGAGAAGAGTGAAAGACGCGCACGTTCATTTTGAGAGCTCCTAGATCTTCCTATAAGAAGTTAGCCAAAAAGTAGCTTCGAAAAACGCTTAGGTTAAGTTTTAGAGTTGCTTCTAATGTACCAAAGCTGGACTTAGACATAATTTCACTCTCACAACATTATGGCTGGTTGGAGACAGTCCGAACCACAAGTACCGGGTCCATGGTTCTGGGCGTATACTGGGGGGACGGGGACGACTCCCATTAACCCCTGACTATACCGGGGATACGCTTATCACAATGCCTTTTTGGTCTGTGCTGAAGCAGGGCATTCTGGCAGCCAAGTGGCTTGACCTATATTAGTGAGCCTGGTTACCCCCTCTCGGAACCACAGACTTAGAAATCGCCAGCTCATATACAGTGCATAAAATATATTTATATAATATATTTATATATATAACCTTATACACCATTTTAATAAAAAATATCACAAAATTCTTCTAAGTCCCTCGGGAAGAGTGAAAGACGCGCACGTTCATTTTCAGAGCTCCTAGACCTTCCTATAAGAAGTTAGCCAAAAAGTAGCTTCGAAAAACGCTTAGGTTAAGTTTCAGAGTTGCTTCTAATGTACCAAAGCTGGACTTAGACATAATTTCACTCTCACAACATTATGGCTGGTTGGAGACAGTCCGAACCACAAGTACCGG
This sequence comes from Ascaphus truei, assembly GCF_040206685.1. Lineage (NCBI taxonomy): Eukaryota > Metazoa > Chordata > Amphibia > Anura > Ascaphidae > Ascaphus > Ascaphus truei. The sequence continues at coordinate 285,540,784 of NC_134483.1, forward strand.
GTCGATGGTTCTGGGCGTATACTGGGGGGACGGGGACGACTCCCATTAACCCCTGACTATACCGGGGATACGCTTATCACAATGCCTTTCTGGTCTGTGCTGAAGCAGGGCATTCTGGCAGCCAAGTGGCTTGACCTTTATTAGTGAGCCTGGTTACCCCCTCTCGGAACCACAGACTTAGAAATCGCCAGCTCATATACAGTGCATAAATATATATATATATATATATATATATATATATATATATATATATATATATATATATATATATATATATATACCCTTATACACCATTTTAATAAAAAATATCACAAAATTCTTCTAAGTCCCTCGGGAAGAGTGAAAGACGCGCACGTTCATTTTCAGAGCTCCTAGACCTTCCTACAGTATAAGAAGTTAGCCAAAAAGTAGCTTCGAAAAAAGCTTATGTTAAGTTTCAGAGTTGCTTCTAATGTACCAAAGCTGGACTTAGACATAATTTCACTCTCACAACATTATGGCTGGTTGGAGACAGTCCGAACCACAAGTACCGGGTCGATGGTTCTGGGCGTATACTGGGGGAACGGGGACGACTCCCATTAACCCCTGACTATACCGGGGATACGCTTATCACAATGCCTTTCTGGTCTGTGCTGAAGCAGGGCATTCTGGCAGCCAAGTGGCTTGACCTTTATTAGTGAGCCTGGTTACCCCCTCTCGGAACCACAGACTTAGAAATCGCCAGCTCATATACAGTGCATAAAATATATTTATATATACTGTATACCCTTATACACCATTTTAATAAAAAATATCACAAAATTCTTCTAAGTCCCTCGGGAAGAGTGAAAGACGCGCACGTTCATTTTCAGAGCTCCTAGACCTTCCTATAAGAAGTTAGCCAAAAAATAGCTTCGAAAAACGCTTAGGTTAAGTTTCAGAGTTGCTTCTAATGTACCAAAGCAGGACTTAGACATAATTTCACTCTCACAACATTATGGCTGGTTGGAGAAAGTCCAAACCACAAGTACCGGGTCGATGGTTCTGGGCGTATACTGGGGGGACGGGGACGACTCCCATTAACCCCTGACTATACCGGGGATACGCTTATCACAATGCCTTTCTGGTCTGTGCTGAAGCAGGGCATTCTGGCAGCCAAGTGGCTTGACCTTTATTAGTGAGCCTGGTTACCCCCTCTCGGAACCACAGACTTAGAAATCGCCAGCTCATATACAGTGCATAAAATATATTTATATAATATATTTATATATATACCCTTATACACCATTTTAATAAAAAATATCACAAAATTCTTCTAAGTCCCTCGGGAAGAGTGAAAGACGCGCACGTTCATTTTCAGAGCTCCTAGACCTTCCTATAAGAAGTTAGCCAAAAAGTAGCTTCGAAAAACGCTTAGGTTAAGTTTCAGAGTTGCTTCTAATGTACCAAAGCTGGACTTAGACATAATTTAACTCTCACAACATTATGGCTGGTTGGAGAAAGTCCGAACCACAAGTACCGGGTCGATGGTTCTGGGCGTATACTGGGGGGACGGGGACGACTCCCATTAACCCCTGACTATACCGGGGATACGCTTATCACAATGCCTTTCTGGTCTGTGCTGAAGCAGGGCATTCTGGCAGCCAAGTGGCTTGACCTTTATTAGTGAGCCTGGTTACCCCCTCTCGGAACCACAGACTTAGAAATCGCCAGCTCATATACAGTGCATAAAATATATTTATATATATACCCTTATACACCATTTTAATAAAAAATATCACAAAATTCTTCTAAGTCCCTCGGGAAGAGTGAAAGACGCGCACGTTCATTTTCAGAGCTCCTAGACCTTCCTATAAGAAGTTAGCCAAAAAATAGCTTCGAAAAACGCTTAGGTTAAGTTTCAGAGTTGCTTCTAATGTACCAAAGCTGGACTTAGACATAATTTCACTCTCACAACATTATGGCTGGTTGGAGAAAGTCCGAACCACAAGTACCGGGTCGATGGTTCTGGGCGTATACTGGGGGGACGGGGACGATTCCCATTAACCCCTGACTATACCGGGGATACGCTTATCACAATGCCTTTCTGGTCTGTGCTGAAGCAGGGCATTCTGGCAGCCAAGTGGCTTGACCTTTATTAGTGAGCCTGGTTACCCCCTCTCGGAACCACAGACTTAGAAATCGCCAGCTCATATACAGTGCATAAAATATATATATATATATATATATATATATATATATATATATATATATATATACCCTTATACACCATTTTAATAAAAAATATCACAAAATTCTTCTAAGTCCCTCGGGAAGAGTGAAAGACGCGCACGTTCATTTTCAGAGCTCCTAGACCTTCCTACAGTATAAGAAGTTAGCCAAAAAGTAGCTTCGAAAAAAGCTTATGTTAAGTTTCAGAGTTGCTTCTAATGTACCAAAGCTGGACTTAGACATAATTTCACTCTCACAACATTATGGCTGGTTGGAGACAGTCCGAACCACAAGTACCGGGTCGATGGTTCTGGGCGTATACTGGGGGAACAAGGACGACTCCCATTAACCCCTGACTATACCGGGGATACGCTTATCACAATGCCTTTCTGGTCTGTGCTGAAGCAGGGCATTCTGGCAGCCAAGTGGCTTGACCTTTATTAGTGAGCCTGGTTACCCCCTCTCGGAACCACAGACTTAGAAATCGCCAGCTCATATACAGTGCATAAAATATATTTATATATACTGTATACCCTTATACACCATTTTAATAAAAAATATCACAAAATTCTTCTAAGTCCCTCGGGAAGAGTGAAAGACGCGCACGCTCATTTTCAGAGCTCCTAGACCTTCCTATAAGAAGTTAGCCAAAAAATAGCTTCGAAAAACGCTTAGGTTAAGTTTCAGAGTTGCTTCTAATGTACCAAAGCAGGACTTAGACATAATTTCACTCTCACAACATTATGGCTGGTTGGAGAAAGTCCAAACCACAAGTACCGGGTCGATGGTTCTGGGCGTATACTGGGGGGACGGGGACGACTCCCATTAACCCCTGACTATACCGGGGATACGCTTATCACAATGCCTTTCTGGTCTGTGCTGAAGCAGGGCATTCTGGCAGCCAAGTGGCTTGACCTTTATTAGTGAGCCTGGTTACCCCCTCTCGGAACCACAGACTTAGAAATCGCCAGCTCATATACAGTGCATAAAATATATTTATATAATATATTTATATATATACCCTTATACACCATTTTAATAAAAAATATCACAAAATTCTTCTAAGTCCCTCGGGAAGAGTGAAAGACGCGCACGTTCATTTTCAGAGCTCCTAGACCTTCCTATAAGAAGTTAGCCAAAAAGTAGCTTCGAAAAACGCTTAGGTTAAGTTTCAGAGTTGCTTCTAATGTACCAAAGCTGGACTTAGACATAATTTCACTCTCACAACATTATGGCTGGTTGGAGAAAGTCCGAACCACAAGTACCGGGTCGATGGTTCTGGGCGTATACTGGGGGGACGGGGACGACTCCCATTAACCCCTGACTATACCGGGGATACGCTTATCACAATGCCTTTCTGGTCTGTGCTGAAGCAGGGCATTCTGGCAGCCAAGTGGCTTGACCTTTATTAGTGAGCCTGGTTACCCCCTCTCGGAACCACAGACTTAGAAATCGCCAGCTCATATACAGTGAATAAAATATATTTATATATATACCCTTATACACCATTTTAATAAAAAATATCACAAAATTCTTCTAAGTCCCTCGGGAAGAGTGAAAGACGCGCACGTTCATTTTCAGAGCTCCTAGACCTTCCTATAAGAAGTTAGCCAAAAAGTAGCTTCGAAAAACGCTTAGGTTAAGTTTCAGAGTTGCTTCTAATGTACCAAAGCTGGACTTAGACATAATTTCACTCTCACAACATTATGGCTGGTTGGAGAAAGTCCGAACCACAAGTACCGGGTCGATGGTTCTGGGCGTATACTGGGGGGACGGGGACGACTCCCATTAACCCCTGACTATACCGGAGATACGCTTATCACAATGCCTTTCTGGTCTGTGCTGAAGCAGGGCATTCTGGCAGCCAAGTGGCTTGACCTTTATTAGTGAGCCTGGTTACCCCCTCTCGGAACCACAGACTTAGAAATCGCCAGCTCATATACAGTGCATAAAATATATTTATATATATACCCTTATACACCATTTTAATAAAAAATATCACAAAATTCTTCTAAGTCCCTCGGGAAGAGTGAAAGACGCGCACGTTCATTTTCAGAGCTCCTAGACCTTCCTATAAGAAGTTAGCCAAAAAATAGCTTCGAAAAACGCTTAGGTTAAGTTTCAGAGTTGCTTCTAATGTACCAAAGCTGGACTTAGACATAATTTCACTCTCACAACATTATGGCTGGTTGGAGAAAGTCCGAACCACAAGTACCGGGTCGATGGTTCTGGGCGTATACTGGGGGGACGGGGACGACTCCCATTAACCCCTGACTATACCGGGGATACGCTTATCACAATGCCTTTCTGGTCTGTGCTGAAGCAGGGCATTCTGGCAGCCAAGTGGCTTGACCTTTATTAGTGAGCCTGGTTACCCCCTCTCGGAACCACAGACTTAGAAATCGCCAGCTCATATACAGTGCATAAAATATATTTATATATATACCCTTATACACCATTTTAATAAAAAATATCACAAAATTCTTCTAAGTCCCTCGGGAAGAGTGAAAGACGCGCACGTTCATTTTCAGAGCTCCTAGACCTTCCTATAAGAAGTTAGCCAAAAAATAGCTTCGAAAAACGCTTAGGTTAAGTTTCAGAGTTGCTTCTAATGTACCAAAGCTGGACTTAGACATAATTTCACTCTCACAACATTATGGCTGGTTGGAGAAAGTCCGAACCACAAGTACCGGGTCGATGGTTCTGGGCGTATACTGGGGGGACGGGGACGACTCCCATTAACCCCTGACTATACCGGGGATACGCTTATCACAATGCCTTTCTGGTCTGTGCTGAAGCAGGGCATTCTGGCAGCCAAGTGGCTTGACCTTTATTAGTGAGCCTGGTTACCCCCTCTCGGAACCACAGACTTAGAAATCGCCAGCTCATATACAGTGCATAAAATATATTTATATATATACCCTTATACACCATTTTAATAAAAAATATCACAAAATTCTTCTAAGTCCCTCGGGAAGAGTGAAAGACGCGCACGTTCATTTTCAGAGCTCCTAGACCTTCCTATAAGAAGTTAGCCAAAAAATAGCTTCGAAAAACGCTTAGGTTAAGTTTCAGAGTTGCTTCTAATGTACCAAAGCTGGACTTAGACATAATTTCACTCTCACAACATTATGGCTGGTTGGAGAAAGTCCGAACCACAAGTACCGGGTCGATGGTTCTGGGCGTATACTGGGGGGACGGGGACGACTCCCATTAACCCCTGACTATACCGGGGATACGCTTATCACAATGCCTTTCTGGTCTGTGCTGAAGCAGGGCATTCTGGCAGCCAAGTGGCTTGACCTTTATTAGTGAGCCTGGTTACACCCTCTCGGAACCACAGACTTAGAAATCGCCAGCTCATATACAGTGCATAAAATATATTTATATATATACCCTTATACACCATTTTAATAAAAAATATCACAAAATTCTTCTAAGTCCCTCGGTAAGAGTGAAAGACGCGCACGTTCATTTTCAGAGCTCCTAGACCTTCCTATAAGAAGTTAGCCAAAAAGTAGCTTCGAAAAACGCTTAGGTTAAGTTTCAGAGTTGCTTCTAATGTACCAAAGCTGGACTTAGACATAATTTCACTCTCACAACATTATGGCTGGTTGGAGACTGTCCGAACCACAAGTACCGGGTCCATGGTTCTGGGCGTATACTGGGGGGACGGGGACGACTCCCATTAACCCCTGACTATACCGGGGATACGCTTATCACAATGCCTTTTTGGTCTGTGCTGAAGCAGGGCATTCTGGCAGCCAAGTGGCTTGACCTTTATTAGTGAGCCTGGTTACCCCCTCTCGGAACCACAGACTTAGAAATCGCCAGCTCATATACAGTGCATAAAATATATATATATATATATATATATATATATATATATATATATATATATATATATATATATATATACCCTTATACACCATTTTAATAAAAAATATCACAAAATTCTTCTAAGTCCCTCGGGAAGAGTGAAAGACGCGCACGTTCATTTTCAGAGCTCCTAGACCTTCCTACAGTATAAGAAGTTAGCCAAAAAGTAGCTTCGAAAAAAGCTTAGGTTAAGTTTCAGAGTTGCTTCTAATGTACCAAAGCTGTACTTAGACATAATTTCACTCTCACAACATTATGGCTGGTTGGAGACAGTCCGAACCACAAGTACCGGGTCGATGGTTCTGGGCGTATACTGGGGGAACGGGGACGACTCCCATTAACCCCATGACTATACCGGGGATACGCTTATCACAATGCCTTTCTGGTCTGTGCTGAAGCAGGGCATTCTGGCAGCCAAGTGGCTTGAACTTTATTAGTGAGCCTGGTTACCCCCTCTCGGAACCACAGACTTAGAAATCGCCAGCTCATATACAGTGCATAAAATATATTTATATATACTGTATACCCTTATACACCATTTTAATAAAAAATATCACAAAATTCTTCTAAGTCCCTCGGGAAGAGTGAAAGACGCGCACGTTCATTTTCAGAGCTCCTAGACCTTCCTATAAGAAGTTAGCCAAAAAGTAGCTTCGAAAAACGCTTAGGTTAAGTTTCAGAGTTGCTTCTAATGTACCAAAGCTGGACTTAGACATAATTTCACTCTCACAACATTATGGCTGGTTGGAGACAGTCCGAACCACAAGTACCGGGTCCATGGTTCTGGGCGTATACTGGGGGGGACGGGGACGACTCCCATTAACCCCTGACTATACCGGGGATACGCTTATAACAATGCCTTTCTGGTCTGTGCTGAAGCAGGGCATTCTGGCAGCCAAGTGGCTTGACCTTTATTAGTGAGCCTGGTTACCCCCTCTCGGAACCACAGACTTAGAAATCGCCAGCTCATATACAGTGCATAAAATATATTTATATATATACCCTTATACACCATTTTAATAAAAAATATCACAAAATTCTTCTAAGTCCCTCGGGAAAAGTGAAAGACGCGCACGTTCATTTTCAGAGCTCCTAGACCTTCCTATAAGAAGTTAGCCAAAAAGTAGCTTCGAAAAACGCTTAGGTTAAGTTTCAGAGTTGCTTCTAATGTACCAAAGCTGGATTTAGACATAATTTCACTCTCACAACATTATGGCTGGTTGGAGACAGTCCGAACCACAAGTACCGGGTCCATGGTTCTGGGCGTATACTGGGGGGACGGGGACGACTCCCATTAACCCCTGACTATACCGGGGATACGCTTATCACAATGCCTTTTTGGTCTGTGCTGAAGCAGGGCATTCTGGCAGCCAAGTGGCTTGACCTTTATTAGTGAGCCTGGTTACCCCCTCTCGGAACCACAGACTTAGAAATAGCCAGCTCATATACAGTGCATAAAATATATTTAAATATACTGTATACCCTTATACACCATTTTAATAAAACATATCACAAAATTCTTCTAAGTCCCTCGGGAAGAGTGAAAGACGCGCACGTTCATTTTCAGAGCTCCTAGACCTTCCTATAAGAAGTTAGCCAAAAAGTAGCTTCGAAAAACGCTTAGGTTAAGTTTCAGAGTTGCTTCTAATGTACCAAAGCTGGACTTAGACATAATTTCACTCTCACAACATTATGGCTGGTTGGAGACAGTCCGAACCACAAGTACCTGGTCGATGGTTCTGGGCGTATACTGGGGGGACGGGGACGACTCCCATTAACCCCTGACTATACCGGGGATACGCTTATCACAATGCCTTTCTGGTCTGTGCTGAAGCAGGGCATTCTGGCAGCCAAGTGGCTTGACTTTTATTAGTGAGCCTGGTTACCCCCTCTCGGAACCACAGACTTAGAAATCGCCAGCTCATATACAGTGCATAAAATATATTTATATATATACCCTTATACACCATTTTAATAAAAAATATCACAAAATTCTTCTAAGTCCCTCGGGAAAAGTGAAAGACGCGCACGTTCATTTTCAGAGCTCCTAGACCTTCCTATAAGAAGTTAGCCAAAAAGTAGCTTCGAAAAACGCTTAGGTTAAGTTTCAGAGTTGCTTCTAATGTACCAAAGCTGGACTTAGACATAATTTCACTCTCACAACATTATGGCTGGTTGGAGACAGTCCGAACCACAAGTACCGGGTCGATGGTTCTGGGCGTATACTGGGGGGACGGAGACGACTCCCATTAACCCCTGACTATACCGGGGATACGCTTATCACAATGCCTTTCTGGTCTGGGCTGAAGCAGGGCATTCTGGCAGCCAAGTGGCTTGACTTTTATTAGTGAGCCTGGTTACCCCCTCTCGGAACCACAGACTTAGAAATCGCCAGCTCATATACAGTGCATAAAATATATTTATATAATATATTTATATATATACCCTTATACACCATTTTAATAAAAAATATCACAAAATTCTTCTAAGTCCCTCGGGAAGAGTGAAAGACGCGCACGTTCATTTTGAGAGCTCCTAGACCTTCCTATAAGAAGTTAGCCAAAAAGTAGCTTCGAAAAACGCTTAGGTTAAGTTTCAGAGTTGCTTCTAATGTACCAAAGCTGGACTTAGACATAATTTCACTCTCACAACATTATGGCTGGTTGGAGACAGTCCGAACCACAAGTACCGGGTCCATGGTTCTGGGCGTATACTGGGGGGGACGGGGACGACTCCCATTAACCCCTGACTATACCGGGGATACGCTTATCACAATGCCTTTCTGGTCTGTGCTGAAGCAGGGCATTCTGGCAGCCAAGTGGCTTGACCTTTATTAGTGAGCCTGGTTACCCCCTCTCGGAACCACAGACTTAGAAATCGCCAGCTCATATACAGTGCATAAAATATATTTATATATATACCCTTATACACCATTTTAATAAAAAATATCACAAAATTCTTCTAAGTCCCTCGGTAAGAGTGAAAGACGCGCACGTTCATTTTCAGAGCTCCTAGACCTTCCTATAAGAAGTTAGCCAAAAAGTAGCTTCGAAAAACGCTTAGGTTAAGTTTCAGAGTTGCTTCTAATGTACCAAAGCTGGACTTAGACATAATTTCACTCTCACAACATTATGGCTGGTTGGAGACAGTCCGAACCACAAGTACCGGGTCCATGGTTCTGGGCGTATACTGGGGGGACGGGGACGACTCCCATTAACCCCTGACTATACCGGGGATACGCTTATTACAATGCCTTTTTGGTCTGTGCTGAAGCAGGGCATTCTGGCAGCCAAGTGGCTTGACCTTTATTAGTGAGCCTGGTTACCCCCTCTCGGAACCACAGACTTAGAAATCGCCAGCTCATATACAGTGCATAAAATATATATATATATATATATATATATATATATATATATATATATATATATATATATATATATATATATATATACCCTTATACACCATTTTAATAAAAAATATCACAAAATTCTTCTAAGTCCCTCGGGAAGAGTGAAAGACGCGCACGTTCATTTTCAGAGCTCCTAGACCTTCCTACAGTATAAGAAGTTAGCCAAAAAGTAGCTTCGAAAAAAGCTTAGGTTAAGTTTCAGAGTTGCTTCTAATGTACCAAAGCTGTACTTAGACATAATTTCACTCTCACAACATTATGGCTGGTTGGAGACAGTCCGAACCACAAGTACCGGGTCGATGGTTCTGGGCGTATACTGGGGGAACGGGGACGACTCCCATTAACCCCATGACTATACCGGGGATACGCTTATCACAATGCCTTTCTGGTCTGTGCTGAAGCAGGGCATTCTGGCAGCCAAGTGGCTTGAACTTTATTAGTGAGCCTGGTTACCCCCTCTCGGAACCACAGACTTAGAAATCGCCAGCTCATATACAGTGCATAAAATATATTTATATATACTGTATACCCTTATACACCATTTTAATAAAAAATATCACAAAATTCTTCTAAGTCCCTCGGGAAGAGTGAAAGACGCGCACGTTCATTTTTAGAGCTTCTAGACCTTCCTATAAGAAGTTAGCCAAAAAGTAGCTTCGAAAAACGCTTAGGTTAAGTTTCAGAGTTGCTTCTAATGTACCAAAGCTGGACTTAGACATAATTTCACTCTCACAACATTATGGCTGGTTGGAGACAGTCCGAACCACAAGTACCGGGTCCATGGTTCTGGGCGTATACTGGGGGGGACGGGGACGACTCCCATTAACCCCTGACTATACCGGGGATACGCTTATCACAATGCCTTTCTGGTCTGTGCTGAAGCAGGGCATTCTGGCAGCCAAGTGGCTTGACCTTTATTAGTGAGCCTGGTTACCCCCTCTCGGAACCACAGACTTAGAAATCGCCAGCTCATATACAGTGCATAAAATATATTTATATATATACCCTTATACACCATTTTAATAAAAAATATCACAAAATTCTTCTAAGTCCCTCGGGAAAAGTGAAAGACGCGCACGTTCATTTTCAGAGCTCCTAGACCTTCCTATAAGAAGTTAGCCAAAAAGTAGCTTCGAAAAACGCTTAGGTTAAGTTTCAGAGTTGCTTCTAATGTACCAAAGCTGGATTTAGACATAATTTCACTCTCACAACATTATGGCTGGTTGGAGACAGTCCGAACCACAAGTACCGGGTCCATGGTTCTGGGCGTATACTGGGGGGACGGGGACGACTCCCATTAACCCCTGACTATACCGGGGATACGCTTATCACAATGCCTTTTTGGTCTGTGCTGAAGCAGGGCATTCTGGCAGCCAAGTGGCTTGACCTTTATTAGTGAGCCTGGTTACCCCCTCTCGGAACCACAGACTTAGAAATAGCCAGCTCATATACAGTGCATAAAATATATTTAAATATACTGTATACCCTTATACACCATTTTAATAAAACATATCACAAAATTCTTCTAAGTCCCTCGGGAAGAGTGAAAGACGCGCACGTTCATTTTCAGAGCTCCTAGACCTTCCTATAAGAAGTTAGCCAAAAAGTAGCTTCGAAAAACGCTTAGGTTAAGTTTCAGAGTTGCTTCTAATGTACCAAAGCTGGACTTAGACATAATTTCACTCTCACAACATTATGGCTGGTTGGAGACAGTCCGAACCACAAGTACCTGGTCGATGGTTCTGGGCGTATACTGGGGGGACGGGGACGACTCCCATTAACCCCTGACTATACCGGGGATACGCTTATCACAATGCCTTTCTGGTCTGTGCTGAAGCAGGGCATTCTGGCAGCCAAGTGGCTTGACTTTTATTAGTGAGCCTGGTTACCCCCTCTCGGAACCACAGACTTAGAAATCGCCAGCTCATATACAGTGCATAAAATATATTTATATATATACCCTTATACACCATTTTAATAAAAAATATCACAAAATTCTTCTAAGTCCCTCGGGAAAAGTGAAAGACGCGCACGTTCATTTTCAGAGCTCCTAGACCTTCCTATAAGAAGTTAGCCAAAATGTAGCTTCGAAAAACGCTTAGGTTAAGTTTCAGAGTTGCTTCTAATGTACCAAAGCTGGACTTAGACATAATTTCACTCTCACAACATTATGGCTGGTTGGAGACAGTCCGAACCACAAGTACCGGGTCGATGGTTCTGGGCGTATACTGGGGGGACGGAGACGACTCCCATTAACCCCTGACTATACCGGGGATACGCTTATCACAATGCCTTTCTGGTCTGGGCTGAAGCAGGGCATTCTGGCAGCCAAGTGGCTTGACTTTTATTAGTGAGCCTGGTTACCCCCTCTCGGAACCACAGACTTAGAAATCGCCAGCTCATATACAGTGCATATAATATATTTATATAATATATTTATATATATACCCTTATACACCATTTTAATAAAAAATATCACAAAATTCTTCTAAGTCCCTCGGGAAGAGTGAAAGACGCGCACGTTCATTTTGAGAGCTCCTAGACCTTCCTATAAGAAGTTAGCCAAAAAGTAGCTTCGAAAAACGCTTAGGTTAAGTTTCAGAGTTGCTTCTAATGTACCAAAGCTGGACTTAGACATAATTTCACTCTCACAACATTATGGCTGGTTGGAGACAGTCCGAACCACAAGTACCGGGTCCATGGTTCTGGGCGTATACTGGGGGGGACGGGGACGACTCCCATTAACCCCTGACTATACCGGGGATACGCTTATCACAATGCCTTTCTGGTCTGTGCTGAAGCAGGGCATTCTGGCAGCCAAGTGGCTTGACCTTTATTAGTGAGCCTGGTTACCCCCTCTCGGAACCACAGACTTAGAAATCGCCAGCTCATATACAGTGCATAAAATATATTTATATATATACCCTTATACACCATTTTAATAAAAAATATCACAAAATTCTTCTAAGTCCCTCGGGAAAAGTGAAAGACGCGCACGTTCATTTTCAGAGCTCCTAGACCTTCCTATAAGAAGTTAGCCAAAAAGTAGCTTCGAAAAACACTTAGGTTAAGTTTCAGAGTTGCTTCTAATGTACCAAAGCTGGATTTAGACATAATTTCACTCTCACAACATTATGGCTGGTTGGAGACAGTCCGAACCACAAGTACCGGGTCCATGGTTCTGGGCGTATACTGGGGGGACGGGGACGACTCCCATTAACCCCTGACTATACCGGGGATACGCTTATCACAATGCCTTTTTGGTCTGTGCTGAAGCAGGGCATTCTGGCAGCCAAGTGGCTTGACCTTTATTAGTGAGCCTGGTTACCCCCTCTCGGAACCACAGACTTAGAAATAGCCAGCTCATATACAGTGCATAAAATATATTTAAATATACTGTATACCCTTATACACCATTTTAATAAAACATATCACAAAATTCTTCTAAGTCCCTCGGGAAGAGTGAAAGACGCGCACGTTCATTTTCAGAGCTCCTAGACCTTCCTATAAGAAGTTAGCCAAAAAGTAGCTTCGAAAAACGCTTAGGTTAAGTTTCAGAGTTGCTTCTAATGTACCAAAGCTGGACTTAGACATAATTTCACTCTCACAACATTATGGCTGGTTGGAGACAGTCCGAACCACAAGTACCGGGTCGATGGTTCTGGGCGTATACTGGGGGGACGGGGACGACTCCCATTAACCCCTGACTATACCGGGGATACGCTTATCACAATGCCTTTCTGGTCTGTGCTGAAGCAGGGCATTCTGGCAGCCAAGTGGCTTGACTTTTATTAGTGAGCCTGGTTACCCCCTCTCGGAACCACAGACTTAGAAATCGCCAGCTCATATACAGTGCATAAAATATATTTATATATATACCCTTATACACCATTTTAATAAAAAATATCACAAAATTCTTCTAAGTCCCTCGGGAAAAGTGAAAGACGCGCACGTTCATTTTCAGAGCTCCTAGACCTTCCTATAAGAAGTTAGCCAAAAAGTAGCTTCGAAAAACGCTTAGGTTAAGTTTCAGAGTTGCTTCTAATGTACCAAAGCTGGACTTACTGTAGACATAATTTCACTCTCACAACATTATGGCTGGTTGGAGACAGTCCGAACCACAAGTACCGGGTCCATGGTTCTGGGCGTATACTGGGGGGACGGGGACGACTCCCATTAACCCCTGACTATACCGGGGATACGCTTATCACAATGCCTTTTTGGTCTGTGCTGAAGCAGGGCATTCTGGCAGCCAAGTGGCTTGACCTTTATTAGTGAGCCTGGTTACCCCCTCTCGGAACCACAGACTTAGAAATCGCCAGCTCATATACAGTGCATAAAATATATTTATATATATATATATATATATATATATATATACCCTTATACACCATTTTAATAAAAAATATCACAAAATTCTTCTAAGTCCCTCGGGAAGAGTGAAAGACGCGCACGTTCATTTTGAGAGCTCCTAGACCTTCCTATAAGAAGTTAGCCAAAAAGTAGCTTCGAAAAAAGCTTAGGTTAAGTTTCAGAGTTGCTTCTAATGTACCAAAGCTGGACTTAGACATAATTTCACTCTCACAACATTATGGCTGGTTGGAGACAGTCCGAACCACAAGTACCGGGTCGATGGTTCTGGGCGTATACTGGGGGAACGGGGACGACTCCCATTAACCCCTGACTATACCGACGATACGCTTATCACAATGCCTTTCTGGTCTGTGCTGAAGCAGGGCATTCTGGCAGCCAAGTGGCTTGACCTTTATTAGTGAGCCTGGTTACCCCCTCTCGGAACCACAGACTTAGAAATCGCCAGCTCATATACAGTGCATAAAATATATTTATATAATATATTTATATATATACCCTTATACACCATTTTAATTAAAAAATATCACAAAATTCTTCTAAGTCCCTCGGGAAGAGTGAAAGACGCGCACGTTCATTTTCAGATCTCCTAGACCTTCCTATAAGAAGTTAGCCAAAAAGTAGCTTCGAAAAACGCTTAGGTTAAGTTTCAGAGTTGCTTCTAATGTACCAAAGCTGGACTTAGACATAATTTCACTCTCACAACATTATGGCTGGTTGGAGAAAGTCCGAACCACAAGTACCGGGTCGATGGTTCTGGGCGTATACTGGGGGAACGGGGACGACTCCCATTAACCCCTGACTATACCGGGGATACGCTTATCACAATGCCTTTCTGGTCTGTGCTGAAGCAGGGCATTCTGGCAGCCAAGTGGCTTGACCTTTATTAGTGAGCCTGGTTACCCCCTCTCGGAACCACAGACTTAGAAATCGCCAGCTCATATACAGTGCATAAAATATATTTATATAATATATTTATATATATACCCTTATACACCATTTTAATAAAAAATATCACAAAATTCTTCTAAGTCCCTCGGGAAGAGTGAAAGACGCGCACGTTCATTTTCAGAGCTCCTATACCTTCCTATAAGAAGTTAGCCAAAAAGTAGCTTCGAAAAACGCTTAGGTTAAGTTTTAGAGTTGCTTCTAATGTACCAAAGCTGGACTTAGACATAATTTCACTCTCACAACATTATGGCTGGTTGGAGACAGTCCGAACCACAAGTACCGGGTCCATGGTTCTGGGCGTATACTGGGGGGACGGGGACGACTCCCATTAACCCCTGACTATACCGGGGATACGCTTATCACAATGCCTTTCTGGTCTGTGCTGAAGCAGGGCATTCTGGCAGCCAAGTGGCTTGACCTTTATTAGTGAGCCTGGTTACCCCCTCTCGGAACCACAGACTTAGAAATCGCCAGCTCATATACAGTGCATAAAATATATTTATATATACTGTATACCCTTATACACCATTTTAATAAAAAATATCACAAAATTCTTCTAAGTCCCTCGGGAAGAGTGAAAGACGCGCACGTTCATTTTCAGAGCTCCTAGACCTTCCTACAGTATAAGAAGTTAGCCAAAAAGTAGCTTCGAAAAAAGCTTAGGTTAAGTTTCAGAGTTGCTTCTAATGTACCAAAGCTGGACTTAGACATAATTTCACTCTCACAACATTATGGCTGGTTGGAGACAGTCCGAACCACAAGTACCGGGTCGATGGTTCTGGGCGTATACTGGGGGAACGGGGACGACTCCCATTAACCCCTGACTATACCGGGGATACGCTTATCACAATGCCTTTCTGGTCTGTGCTGAAGCAGGGCATTCTGGCAGCCAAGTGGCTTGACCTTTATTAGTGAGCCTGGTTACGCCCTCTCGGAACCACAGACTTAGAAATCGCCAGCTCATATACAGTGCATAAAATATATTTATATAATATATTTATATATATACCCTTATACACCATTTTAATAAAAAATATCACAAAATTCTTCTAAGTCCCTCGGGAAGAGTGAAAGACGCGCACGTTCATTTTCAGAGCTCCTATACCTTCCTATAAGAAGTTAGCCAAAAAGTAGCTTCGAAAAACGCTTAGGTTAAGTTTCAGAGTTGCTTCTAATGTACCAAAGCTGGACTTAGACATAATTTCACTCTCACAACTTTATGGCTGGTTGGAGACAGTCCGAACCACAAGTACCGGGTCCATGGTTCTGGGCGTATACTGGGGGGACGGGGACGACTCCCATTAACCCCTGACTATACCGGGGATACGCTTATCACAATGCCTTTCTGGTCTGTGCTGAAGCAGGGCATTCTGGCAGCCAAGTGGCTTGACCTTTATTAGTGAGCCTGGTTACCCCCTCTCGGAACCACAGACTTAGAAATCGCCAGCTCATATACAGTGCATAAAATATATTTATATATACTGTATACCCTTATACATCATTTTAATAAAAAATATCACAAAATTCTTCTAAGTCCCTCGGGAAGAGTGAAAGACGCGCACGTTCATTTTCAGAGATCCTAGACCTTCCAATAAGAAGTTAGCCAAAAAGTAGCTTCGAAAAACGCTTAGGTTAAGTTTCAGAGTTGCTTCTAATGTACCAAAGCTGGACTTAGACATAATTTCACTCTCACAACATTATGGCTGGTTGGAGACAGTCCGAACCACAAGTACCGGGTCGATGGTTCTGGGCGTATACTGGGGGGACGGGGACGACTCCCATTAACCCCTGACTATACCGGGGATACGCTTATCACAATGCCTTTCTGGTCTGTGCTGAATTAGGGCATTCTGGCAGCCAAGTGGCTTGACCTTTATTAGTGAGCCTGGTTACCCCCTCTCGGAACCACAGACTTAGAAATCGCCAGCTCATATACAGTGCATAAAATATATATATATATATACCCTTATACACCATTTTAATAAAAAATATCACAAAATTCTTCTAAGTCCCTAGGGAAGAGTGAAAGACGCGCACGTTCATTTTCAGAGCTCCTAGACCTTCCTACAGTATAAGAAGTTAGCCAAAAAGTAGCTTCGAAAAACGCTTAGGTTAAGTTTCAGAGTTGCTTCTAATGTACCAAAGCTGGACTTAGACATAATTTCACTCTCACAACATTATGGCTGGTTGGAGACAGTCCGAACCACAAGTACCGGGTCCATGGTTCTGGGCGTATACTGGGGGGACGGGGACGACTCCCATTAACCCCTGACTATACCGGGGATACGCTTATCACAATGCCTTTCTGGTCTGTGCTGAAGCAGGGCATTCTGGCAGCCAAGTGGCTTGACCTTTATTAGTGAGCCTGGTTACCCCCTCTCGGAACCACAGACTTAGAAATCGCCAGTCCATATACATATATATATATATATATATACCCTTATACACAATTTTAATAAAAAATATCACAAAATTCTTCTAAGTCCCTCGGGAAGAGTAAAAGACGCGCACGTTCATTTTCAGAGCTCCTAGACCTTCCTATAAGAAGTTAGCCAAAAAGTAGCTTCGAAAAACGCTTAGGTTAACTTTCAGAGTTGCTTCTAATGTACCAAAGCTGGACTTAGACATAATTTCACTCTCACAATATTATGGCTGGTTGGAGACAGTCCGAACCACAAGTACCGGGTCCATGGTTCTGGCCGTATACTGGGGGGACGGGGACGACTCCCATTAACCCCTGACTATACCGGGGATACGCTTATCACAATGCCTTTCTGGTCTGTGCTGAAGCAGGGCATTCGGCAGCCAAGTTGCTTGACCTTTATTAGTGAGCCTGGTTACCCCCTCTCGGAACCACACACTTAGAAATCGCCAGCTCATATACAGTGCATAAAATATATTTATATATATATATATATATATATATACCCTTATACACCATTTTAATAAAAAATATCACAAAATTCTTCTAAGTCCCTCGGGAAGAGTGAAAGACGCGCACGTTCATTTTGAGAGCTCCTAGACCTTCCTATAAGAAGTTAGCCAAAAAGTAGCTTCGAAAAACGCTTAGGTTAAGTTTCAGAGTTGCTTCTAATGTACCAAAGCTGGACTTAGACATAATTTCACTCTCACAACATTATGGCTGGTTGGAGACAGTCCGAACCACAAGTACCGGGTCCATGGTTCTGGGCGTATACTGGGGGGACGGGGACGACTCCCATTAACCCCTGACTATACCGGGGATACGCTTATCACAATGCCTTTCTGGTCTGTGCTGAAGCAGGGCATTCTGGCAGCCAAGTGGCTTGACCTTTATTAGTGAGCCTGGTTACCCCCTCTCGGAACCACAGACTTAGAAATCGCCAGCTCATATACAGTGCATAATATATATATATATATATTTATATATATATATATATATATTGTGACATAGTCCAAAGATGTTAGGCAGCTTTCTGCCCCATTTTAGATCAGAAAGTGCAGGAATAGTTAATGATCCGTTCCACAGCTTACCATTAACTCAGGCAGCTGGATGGAAAATCCAGACCACAGATTACAATGGCTCTAGTTCTCCCTCACCTGCTCTTCTAATCACATGCACAGGTACTTAGAGCAGAGAGGTTTTGCATTTCACGCTCTCTCCTTAGAGCCTGGAGGCTGGGGGTATCGCTGCTCCCCTGTTTCCAGTATCGGGGTTGACGGCCCCTCCACGTATCACAGTACCAGAGGATTTGCCTGGACCCCACGAACAGATAAGACAAAACAAATGGTTATTGCTGTAGCTAAAAGACTGTGCTGTATCTTGTGACCCTAAATGAGAGAGCATTGTTTTAAGCTGGGGAACCAGTTTAGTTGGCCAGCAGCTGTTAGAGAGACTGATTCTGATGTGTAGTTAGATCCCTGAAAGGGATAGGATTTTGCTTATATGATTTTGGTTTTATTTCTTGAAATAACAGAGTGGGAAATATTGTAACACTGAAATATGTGAACTGCTGAATGAAAGTATCTGAGTACCTCTAACCTTCACATGTTAAAGCTGCAGTACCTTACTTGGATGAAAATAAAGCAGGCAGAAGCCTGAGTTAAGCAGCATAATACTTTGCATGATCCTGTTTGTTGTATAATTAACCCTAGAAGACTGTGTCGGGAAGAACCCAGACAGACGTCAGCGCTACAAAAGAGGGGCGTTTGTCACATATGGTGGAGAATGCGGGAGACACTAAAAAAGTCTGTGGGTTTGCAAATAAATGCGGGGGTTTAAAATGGCCGCCGAGCTGAACTAAAGTACAGATGCTATGAGTGAAGTCTGTCCCACTGTGTATATCAGTTGTGCTTCTAGCATACACAGAGAATGTGCGAAGTGTGGATGCAATAGCACCCTGAACCCAAACAGAAAACCAAAATGTTTTGCTGAAAAAGAAGAAAAAAAAAAATTGCATCTAGCAAGTGCTGTTTGTAAAGCTAATGCCTTTTGCTGAAGTGAGTGAATTTGCAGCTAGCAAGTGCTGTATGCAAGTTGCTGAAGTGAGTGAAATTGCAGCTAGCAAATTGTCCCTGCCGGGTTTCTAAAATGGCCGACGTGAAATGTTTGTTTTGTAATGTACATAATCATGAAAAACAGTGTCCCTTCAGGCCATACGATGATGATGATGACGACTCGTTTGTGGCCCCTGGAGGAGAGTCGTACCCACAGATGAATTTAGTATGCTGGGCCTGTCATAAAGTAGGTCACATGGAAGATGTGTGCCCCAAAATTTTCAAAGACAAACAGCTGCAAAAGCAAGCAACGCCCTATGAGTGCAAGCAAGATGTGGAAGCTGATACCAGTGAGCGTGTGCCCAGTACCACTGATATCTCTGGAGCTAATAAAGCAAAAAGAAAGAAGAAGAAAAAGAAAACTGTTCCTCAAGTCACAGGGGAAGTGACCGAGCCACTTGAACCTGCGCTGTCAGGACATGCGTCAGAAAGGCGCCGAGATGTGCTGCAGACCGGAGTGACCGGCAGAATTGTCACGGGAACAGTGGCAAAGGAAAAGGAGGAGCAAAGGGAAGCTGAATCCTTGAACCAGGATAAAGAGGCTTTGGTTTCTGCACTCCAAGCTGCCCGCCATAATTATGAAGTCCTGTGGCAGGATTTGGTGAAGGAGCGAGAATGGAGCAAGAAGGAGCGAGAATGTTGGATGGAAGAGCGAGAATCGAACGCCGAATTACAGAGGTGTATACTTCCAGCTTTACAGGAGTACGAGGCTTTGAAGAAAACAGAGTCTCTCTTACGGAGTGAGCTGGAAGAGGTGACGACTAGGCTGGAAAAGGCCAACACCGTAATGGCTATCCTAAAACAGAAATACGGGAAGGCTCTACAAGAGGTTCACGCGCTCAGCATAGAGGTGCAAAACTCACGCCTGGAGGGCCACGGTCTGAACACAGAGCTGGGAATGTTGAAGCAAACCCATGAGATTGCCCTGAGTGAGTTAGAGACTGTAAAGCAAGAAAATGAGACTCTGAAATTGGAAAATTCAGATTTGACTGACCAAGCAGAAAAAGTAAAGAAACAGTTGACTCAGGAAAAATTAGAAGTGCAGGAAGCACTACAGAATGCATTGATGCACACTCAGAGCCAGCACCAGGAAGAAATGGACGCTCTGAGAACAGAATTGCGACATATATGCACAAAACAGAATTCTCTCGTGGAGGAACTTAACGTTTTGAAAAAGGAGAAAAGCGTTAGAATAATTCAGAAGCACTGCACAGCTCTTATCCAAGGAAGAAGGGAAAGAGAAAATTATCGGCGTAAACGCGCCGCAACTATCATCCTACAGGCTGCCTACAGAGGGATGAAAATTCGTCAGTTTAATCGCCGGAATAAAGCAGCCTGTGTACTTCAATCATTCTACCGTGCCCGCATGGTACGAAACAGGTTCCTCATTATGAAAGGAGCAACTATAAAGATCCAGTCTCTGACTAGGATGACACAGAACAGGATTCACTATCAAACCCTGAGAAATGCGTCACTGGTTATACAGCGGTATTTCCGCCTTTATAAATGTAGGCCTCAGGAAAGAGAGGCCCAACACTACATGCCTGCCGGCTGCAAAGATAAAATGCCACAGGGTACAGCCGGAGTTAGTGAGAACCCCATCAAGGTAATCAGTGCTTCATCTTCTAAATACCATATAATTGCCCCAGAGGGGAAATCCCAAATCTCTGAGAGTGATGGTCTTGAGAAAATACATGGCAGTAAGAAGTACCATAAAGGTTCAAAGGTTGCAAAGCAAAAGCGACGAAGGTCAACGCTGGCCTTGAATTTTTCCGGATCTCGCCACTCTGGGCCACAATATAAAGACAAAGACTATCCGGCCCCAGAGTTCTGTCAGAGGCTAAAGAAACAGTCCAGTCATTTGCAGGTTGCAGCAGCCTATGAAATAAAGTCAGGAAATGTAATGGACTGGAAGTCAAAGAAAAAAAAAAAAAAAAAAAAAAATGTGTTTGGGGAATTGACCGATATTTCTTTTTGTTATTACATGTGTGGACTATGTCACGGACACTTAACTATGCAAATAAGCTATTGTAGTTAAGGTATATTAGGCCTCTAGCTAGAATAAGCATTTTGTCAATATTACAATGTTATATTGGTTCTCTGTGTTGAAAATGTAGCTAAACTACAAATTAATATACAGGGTTGATGGCCCTTTCAGTTGGTAAATTATATAATGAGGTTCATATTCTAGAGTAGAACAACCCAGGGAGGTAATAGAAATTGTCTGGTTTTCTGAATATATTTAGCATATCCTGGGTTGTAAGAATGTGTGCTAGACACTTATTTTTCAAAATAGTTCCCTAATAGAGAGCAACAAAATATGATTGCCAAATATAGTCTCTTATGACGAAACCTATTGTCCATAATTGCCGTGGGAAAAGTTCATATTCGTGTCATGTGAATACTTAATGTTGTACTGAGGAGTTAGCTCAAGTATTTCAGGTAGGACGCTCACCCCAGTGAGGTCCATGGCCGCTCACCCCAGTAGGTGTGAGCTGGGGAGGGGGATATGTGACATAGTCCAAAGATGTTAGGCAGCTTTCTGCCCCATTTTAGAGCAGAAAGTGCAGGAATAGTTAATGATCCGTTCCACAGCTTCCCATTAACTCAGGCAGCTGGATGGAAAATCCCGACCACAGATTACAATGGCTCTAGTTCTCCCTCACCTGCTCTTCTAATCACATGCACAGGTACTTAGAGCAGAGAGGTTTTGCATTTCACGCTCTCTCCTTAGAGCCTGGAGGCTGGGGGTATCGCTGCTCCCCTGTTTCCAGTATCGGGGTTGACGGCCCCTCCACGTATCACAGTACCAGAGGATTTGCCTGGACCCCACGAACAGATAAGACAAAACAAATGGTTATTGCTGTAGCTAAAAGACTGTGCTGTATCTTGTGACCCTAAATCAGAGAGCATTGTTTTAAGCTGGGGAACCAGTTTAGTTGGCCAGCAGCTGTTAGAGAGACTGATTCTGATGTGTAGTTAGATCCCTGAAAGGGATAGGATTTTGCTTATATGATTTTGGTTTTATTTCTTGAAATAACAGAGTGGGAAATATTGTAACACTGAAATATGTGAACTGCTGAATGAAAGTATCTGAGTACCTCTAACCTTCACATGTTAAAGCTGCAGTACCTTACTTGGATGAAAATAAAGCAGGCAGAAGCCTGAGTTAAGCAGCATAATACTTTGCATGATCCTGTTTGTTGTATAATTAACCCTAGAAGACTGTGTCGGGAAGAACCCAGACAGACGTCAGCGCTACAAAAGAGGGGCGTTTGTCACAATATATATATATATATACCCTTATACACCATTTTAATAAAAAATATCACAAAATTCTTCTAAGTCCCTCGGGAAGAGTAAAAGACGCGCACGTTCATTTTCAGAGCTCCTAGACCTTCCTATAAGAAGTTAGCCAAAAAGTAGCTTCGAAAAACGCTTAGGTTAACTTTCAGAGTTGCTTCTAATGTACCAAAGCTGGACTTAGACATAATTTCACTCTCACAACATTATGGCTGGTTGGAGTCAGTCCGAACCACAAGTACCGGGTCCATGGTTCTGGCCGTATACTGGGGGGACGGGGACGACTCCCATTAACCCCTGACTATACCGGGGATACGCTTATCACAATGCCTTTCTGGTCTGTGCTGAAGCAGGGCATTCTGGCAGCCAAGTTGCTTGACATTTATTAGTGAGCCTGGTTACCCCCTCTCGGAACCACAGACTTAGAAATTGCCAGCTCATATACAGTGCATAAAATATATTTATATATATATATATATACCCTTATACACCATTTTAATAAAAAATATCACAAAATTCTTCTAAGTCCCTCGGGAAGAGTAAAAGACGCGCACGTTCATTTTCAGTGCTCCTAGACCTTCCTATAAGAAGTTAGCCAAAAAGTAGCTTCGAAAAACGCTTATGTTAACTTTCAGAGTTGCTTCTAATGTACCAAAGCTGGACTTAGACATAATTTCACTCTCACAACATTATGGCTGGTTGGAGACAGTCCGAACCACAAGTACCGGGTCCATGGTTCTGGCCGTATACTGGGGGGACGGGGACGACTCCCATTAACCCCTGACTATACCGGGGATACGCTTATCACAATGCCTTTCTGGTCTGTGCTGAAGCATGTCATTCTGGCAGCCAAGTTGCTTGACCTTTATTAGTGAGCCTGGTTACCCCCTCTCGGAACCACAGACTTAGAAATCGCCAGCTCATATACAGTGCATAAAATATATTTATATATATACCCTTATACACCATTTTAATAAAAAATATCACAAAATTCTACTAAGTCCCTCGGGAAGAGTGAAAGACGCGCACGTTCATTTTCAGAGCTCCTAGACCTTCCTATAAGAAGTTAGCCAAAAAGTAGCTTCAAAAAACGCTTAGGTTAAGTTTCAGAGTTGCTTCTAATGTACCAAAGCTGGACTTAGACATAATTTCACTCTCACAACATTATGGCTGGTTGGAGACAGTCCGAACCACAAGTACCGGGTCCATGGTTCTGGGCGTATACTGGGGGGACGGGGACGACTCCCATTAACCCCTGACTATACCGGGGATACGCTTATCACAATGCCTTTCTGGTCTGTGCTGAAGCAGGGCATTCTGGCACCAAGTGGCTTGACCTTTATTAGTGAGCCTGGTTACCCCCTCTCGGAACCACAGACTTAGAAATCGCCAGCTCATATACAGTGCATAAAATATATATATATATATATATATATATATATATATATATATATATATATATATATATATATATACCTTATACACCATTTTAATAAAAAATATCACAAAATTCTTCTAAGTCCCTCGGGAAGAGCAAAAGACGCGCACGTTCATTTTCAGAGCTCCTAGACCTTCCTATAAGAAGTTAGCCAAAAAGTAGCTTCGAAAAACGCTTAGTTTAACTTTCAGAGTTGCTTCTAATGTACCAAAGCTGGACTTAGACATAATTTCACTCTCACAACATTATGGCTGGTTGGAGACAGTCCGAACCACAAGTACCGGGTCCATGGTTCTGGCCGTATACTGGGGGGACGGGGACGAATCCCATTAACCCCTGACTATACCGGGGATACGCTTATCACAATGCCTTTCTGGTCTGTGCTGAAGCAGGGCATTCTGGCAGCCAAGTTGCTTGACCTTTATTAGTGAGCCTGGTTACCCCCTCTCGGAACCACAGACTTAGAAATCGCCAGCTCATATACAGTGCATAAAATATATTTATATATATATATATATATATATATATACTGTATATACCCTTATACACCATTTTAATAAAAAATATCACAAAATTCTTCTAAGTCCCTCGGGAAGAGTAAAAGACGCGCACGTTCATTTTCAGAGCTCCTAGACCTTCCTATAAGAAGTTAGCCAAAAAGTAGCTTCGAAAAACGCTTAGTTTAACTTTCAGAGTTGCTTCTAATGTACCAAAGCTGGACTTAGACATAATTTCACTCTCACAACATTATGGCTGGTTGGAGACAGTCCGAACCACAAGTACCGGGTCCATGGTTCTGGCCGTATACTGGGGGGACGGGGACGACTCCCATTAACCCCTGACTATACCGGGGATACGCTTATCACAATGCCTTTCTGGTCTGTGCTGAAGCATGGCATTCTGGCAGTCAAGTTGCTTGACCTTTATTAGTGAGCCTGGTTACCTCCTCTCGGAACCACAGACTTAGAAATCGCCAGCTCATATACAGTGCATAAAATATATTTATATATATACCCTTATACACCATTTTAATAAAAAATATCACAAAATTCTACTAAGTCCCTCGGGAAGAGTGAAAGACGCGCACGTTCATTTTCAGAGCTCCTAGACCTTCCTACAGTATAAGAAGTTAGCCAAAAAGTAGCTTCGAAAAACGCTTAGGTTAAGTTTCAGAGTTGCTTCTAATGTACCAAAGCTGGACTTAGACATAATTTCACTCTCACAACATTATGGCTGGTTGGAGACAGTCCGAACCACAAGTACCGGGTCGATGGTTCTGGGCGTATACTGGGGGAACGGGGACGACTCCCATTAACCCCTGACTATACCGGGGATACGCTTATCACAATGCCTTTCTGGTCTGTGCTGAAGCAGGGCATTCTGGCACCAAGTGGCTTGACCTTTATTAGTGAGCCTGGTTAACCCCTCTCGGAACCACAGACTTAGAAATCGCCAGCTCATATACAGTGCATAAAATATATATATATATATATATATATATATATATATATATATATATATATATATATATATATATACTGTATATATATATACCCTTATACACCATTTTAATAAAAAATATCACAAAATTCTTCTAAGTCCCTCGGGAAGAGTAAAAGAAGCGCACGTTCATTTTCAGAGCTCCTAGACATTCCTATAAGAAGTTAGCCAAAAAGTAGCTTCGAAAAACGCTTAGGTTAAGTTTCAGAGTTGCTTCTAATGTACCAAAGCTGGACTTAGACATAATTTCACTCTCACAACATTATGGCTGGTTGGAGACAGTCCGAACCACAAGTACCGGGTCGATGGTTCTGGGCGTATACTGGGGGAACGGGGACGACTCCCATTAACCCCTGACTATACCGGGGATACGCTTATCACAATGCCTTTCTGGTCTGTGCTGAAGCAGGGCATTCTGGCAGCCAAGTGGCTTGACCTTTATTAGTGAGCCTGGTTACCCCCTCTCGGAACCACAGACTTAGAAATCGCCAGCTCATATACAGTGCATAAAATATATATATATATATATATATATATATATATATATATATATATATATATATATATATATACCCTTATACACCATTTTAATAAAAAATATCACAAAATTCTTCTAAGTCCCTCGGGAAGAGTGAAAGACGCGCACGTTCATTTTCAGAGCTCCTAGACCTTCCTACAGTATAAGAAGTTAGCCAAAAAGTAGCTTCGAAAAACGCTTAGGTTAAGTTTCAGAGTTGCTTCTAATGTACCAAAGCTGGACTTAGACATAATTTCACTCTCACAACATTATGGCTGGTTGGAGACAGTCCGAACCACAAGTACCGGGTCGATGGTTCTGGGCGTATACTGGGGGAACGGGGACGACTCCCATTAACCCCTGACTATACCGGGGATACGCTTATCACAATGCCTTTCTGGTCTGTGCTGAAGCAGGGCATTCTGGCACCAAGTGGCTTGACCTTTATTAGTGAGCCTGGTTAACCCCTCTCGGAACCACAGACTTAGAAATCGCCAGCTCATATACAGTGCATAAAATATATATATATATATATATATATATATATATATATATATATATATATATATATATATACTGTATATATATATACCCTTATACACCATTTTAATAAAAAATATCACAAAATTCTTCTAAGTCCCTCGGGAAGAGTAAAAGAAGCGCACGTTCATTTTCAGAGCTCCTAGACATTCCTATAAGAAGTTAGCCAAAAAGTAGCTTCGAAAAACGCTTAGGTTAAGTTTCAGAGTTGCTTCTAATGTACCAAAGCTGGACTTAGACATAATTTCACTCTCACAACATTATGGCTGGTTGGAGACAGTCCGAACCACAAGTACCGGGTCGATGGTTCTGGGCGTATACTGGGGGAACGGGGACGACTCCCATTAACCCCTGACTATACCGGGGATACGCTTATCACAATGCCTTTCTGGTCTGTGCTGAAGCAGGGCATTCTGGCAGCCAAGTGGCTTGACCTTTATTAGTGAGCCTGGTTACCCCCTCTCGGAACCACAGACTTAGAAATCGCCAGCTCATATACAGTGCATAAAATATATATATATATATATATATATATATATATATATATATATATATATATATATATATATATATATATATATATATATACCCTTATACACCATTTTAATAAAAAATATCACAAAATTCTTCTAAGTCCCTCGGGAAGAGTGAAAGACGCGCACGTTCATTTTCAGAGCTCCTAGACCTTCCTACAGTATAAGAAGTTAGCCAAAAAGTAGCTTCGAAAAACGCTTAGGTTAAGTTTCAGAGTTGCTTCTAATGTACCAAAGCTGGACTTAGACATAATTTCACTCTCACAACATTATGGCTGGTTGGAGACAGTCCGAACCACAAGTACCGGGTCCATGGTTCTGGGCGTATACTGGGGGGACGGGGACGACTCCCATTAACCCCTGACTATACCGGGGATACGCTTATCACAATGCCTTTCTGGTCTGTGCTGAAGCAGGGCATTCGGCAGCCAAGTTGCTTGACCTTTATTAGTGAGCCTGGTTACCCCCTCTCGGCACCACAGACTTAGAAATCGCCAGCTCATATACAGTGCATAAAATATATTTATATATATATATATATATATATACCCTTATACACCATTTTAATAAAAAATATCACAAAATTCTTCTAAGTCCCTCGGGAAGAGTGAAAGACGCGCACGTTCATTTTGAGAGCTCCTAGACCTTCCTATAAGAAGTTAGCCAAAAAGTAGCTTCGAAAAACGCTTAGGTTAAGTTTCAGAGTTGCTTCTAATGTACCAAAGCTGGACTTAGACATAATTTCACTCTCACAACATTATGGCTGGTTGGAGACAGTCCGAACCACAAGTACCGGGTCCATGGTTCTGGGCGTATACTGGGGGGACGGGGACGACTCCCATTAACCCCTGACTATACCGGGGATACGCTTATCACAATGCCTTTCTGGTCTGTGCTGAAGCAGGGCATTCTGGCAGCCAAGTGGCTTGACCTTTATTAGTGAGCCTGGTTACCCCCTCTCGGAACCACAGACTTAGAAATCGCCAGCTCATATACAGTGCATAATATATATATATATATATATATATATATATATATATATATATTGTGACATAGTCCAAAGATGTTAGGCAGCTTTCTGCCCCATTTTAGAGCAGAAAGTGCAGGAATAGTTAATGATCCGTTCCACAGTTTCCCATTAACTCAGGCAGCTGGATGGAAAATCCAGACCACAGATTACAATGGCTCTAGTTCTCCCTCACCTGCTCTTCTAATCACATGCACAGGTACTTAGAGCAGAGAGGTTTTGCATTTCACGCTCTCTCCTTAGAGCCTGGAGGCTGGGGGTATCGCTGCTCCCCTGTTTCCAGTATCGGGGTTGACGGCCCCTCCACGTATCACAGTACCAGAGGATTTGCCTGGACCCCACGAACAGATAAGACAAAACAAATGGTTATTGCTGTAGCTAAAAGACTGTGCTGTATCTTGTGACCCTAAATGAGAGAGCATTGTTTTAAGCTGGGGAACCAGTTTAGTTGGCCAGCAGCTGTTAGAGAGACTGATTCTGATGTGTAGTTAGATCCCTGAAAGGGATAGGATTTTGCTTATATGATTTTGGTTTTATTTCTTGAAATAACAGAGTGGGAAATATTGTAACACTGAAATATGTGAACTGCTGAATGAAAGTATCTGAGTACCTCTAACCTTCACATGTTAAAGCTGCAGTACCTTACTTGGATGAAAATAAAGCAGGCAGAAGCCTGAGTTAAGCAGCATAATACTTTGCATGATCCTGTTTGTTGTATAATTAACCCTAGAAGACTGTGTCGGGAAGAACCCAGACAGACGTCAGCGCTACAAAAGAGGGGCGTTTGTCACATATGGTGGAGAATGCGGGCAGACACTAAAAAAGTCGGTGGGTTTGCAAATAAATGCGGGGGTTTAAAATGGCCGCCGAGCTGAACTAAAGTACAGATGCTATGAGTGAAGTCTGTCCCACTGTGTATATCAGTTGTGCTTCTAGCATACACAGAGAATGTGCGAAGTGTGGATGCAATAGCACCCTGAACCCAAACAGAAAATCAAAATGTTTTGCTGAAAAAGAAGAAAAAAAAAAAATTGCATCTAGCAAGTGCTGTTTGTAAAGCTAATGCCTTTTGCTGAAGTGAGTGAATTTGCAGCTAGCAAGTGCTGTATGCAAGTTGCTGAAGTGAGTGAAATTGCAGCTAGCAAATTGTCCCTGCCGGGTTTCTAAAATGGCCGACGTGAAATGTTTGTTTTGTAATGTACATAATCATGAAAAACAGTGTCCCTTCAGGCCATACGATGATGATGATGACGACTCGTTTGTGGCCCCTGGAGGAGAGTCGTACCCACAGATGAATTTAGTATGCTGGGCCTGTCATAAAGTAGGTCACATGGAAGATGTGTGCCCCAAAATTTTCAAAGACAAACAGCTGCAAAAGCAAGCAACGCCCTATGAGTGCAAGCAAGATGTGGAAGCTGATACCAGTGAGCGTGTGCCCAGTACCACTGATATCTCTGGAGCTAATAAAGCAAAAAGAAAGAAGAAGAAAAAGAAAACTGTTCCTCAAGTCACAGGGGAAGTGACCGAGCCACTTGAACCTGCGCTGTCAGGACATGCGTCAGAAAGGCGCCGAGATGTGCTGCAGACCGGAGTGACCGGCAGAATTGTCACGGGAACAGTGGCAAAGGAAAAGGAGGAGCAAAGGGAAGCTGAATCCTTGAACCAGGATAAAGAGGCTTTGGTTTCTGCACTCCAAGCTGCCCGCCATAATTATGAAGTCCTGTGGCAGGATTTGGTGAAGGAGCGAGAATGGAGCAAGAAGGAGCGAGAATGTTGGATGGAAGAGCGAGAATCGAACGCCGAATTACAGAGGTGTATACTTCCAGCTTTACAGGAGTACGAGGCTTTGAAGAAAACAGAGTCTCTCTTACGGAGTGAGCTGGAAGAGGTGACGACTAGGCTGGAAAAGGCCAACACCGTAATGGCTATCCTAAAACAGAAATACGGGAAGGCTCTACAAGAGGTTCACGCGCTCAGCATAGAGGTGCAAAACTCACGCCTGGAGGGCCACGGTCTGAACACAGAGCTGGGAATGTTGAAGCAAACCCATGAGATTGCCCTGAGTGAGTTAGAGACTGTAAAGCAAGAAAATGAGACTCTGAAATTGGAAAATTCAGATTTGACTGACCAAGCAGAAAAAGTAAAGAAACAGTTGACTCAGGAAAAATTAGAAGTGCAGGAAGCACTACAGAATGCATTGATGCACACTCAGAGCC
Source organism: Ascaphus truei (assembly GCF_040206685.1). Lineage (NCBI taxonomy): Eukaryota > Metazoa > Chordata > Amphibia > Anura > Ascaphidae > Ascaphus > Ascaphus truei. Next base: position 285,571,194 of record NC_134483.1, read on the forward strand.
AGCACCAGGAAGAAATGGACGCTCTGAGAACAGAATTGCGACATATATGCACAAAACAGAATTCTCTCGTGGAGGAACTTAACGTTTTGAAAAAGGAGAAAAGCGTTAGAATAATTCAGAAGCACTGCACAGCTCTTATCCAAGGAAGAAGGGAAAGAGAAAATTATCGGCGTAAACGCGCCGCAACTATCATCCTACAGGCTGCCTACAGAGGGATGAAAATTCGTCAGTTTAATCGCCGGAATAAAGCAGCCTGTGTACTTCAATCATTCTACCGTGCCCGCATGGTACGAAACAGGTTCCTCATTATGAAAGGAGCAACTATAAAGATCCAGTCTCTGACTAGGATGACACAGAACAGGATTCACTATCAAACCCTGAGAAATGCGTCACTGGTTATACAGCGGTATTTCCGCCTTTATAAATGTAGGCCTCAGGAAAGAGAGGCCCAACACTACATGCCTGCCGGCTGCAAAGATAAAATGCCACAGGGTACAGCCGGAGTTAGTGAGAACCCCATCAAGGTAATCAGTGCTTCATCTTCTAAATACCATATAATTGCCCCAGAGGGGAAATCCCAAATCTCTGAGAGTGATGGTCTTGAGAAAATACATGGCAGTAAGAAGTACCATAAAGGTTCAAAGGTTGCAAAGCAAAAGCGACGAAGGTCAACGCTGGCCTTGAATTTTTCCGGATCTCGCCACTCTGGGCCACAATATAAAGACAAAGACTATCCGGCCCCAGAGTTCTGTCAGAGGCTAAAGAAACAGTCCAGTCATTTGCAGGTTGCAGCAGCCTATGAAATAAAGTCAGGAAATGTAATGGACTGGAAGTCAAAGAAAAAAAAAAAAAAAAAAAAAAATGTGTTTGGGGAATTGACCGATATTTCTTTTTGTTATTACATGTGTGGACTATGTCACGGACACTTAACTATGCAAATAAGCTATTGTAGTTAAGGTATATTAGGCCTCTAGCTAGAATAAGCATTTTGTCAATATTACAATGTTATATTGGTTCTCTGTGTTGAAAATGTAGCTAAACTACAAATTAATATACAGGGTTGATGGCCCTTTCAGTTGGTAAATTATATAATGAGGTTCATATTCTAGAGTAGAACAACCCAGGGAGGTAATAGAAATTGTCTGGTTTTCTGAATATATTTAGCATATCCTGGGTTGTAAGAATGTGTGCTAGACACTTATTTTTCAAAATAGTTCCCTAATAGAGAGCAACAAAATATGATTGCCAAATATAGTCTCTTATGACGAAACCTATTGTCCATAATTGCCGTGGGAAAAGTTCATATTCGTGTCATGTGAATACTTAATGTTGTACTGAGGAGTTAGCTCAAGTATTTCAGGTAGGACGCTCACCCCAGTGAGGTCCATGGCCGCTCACCCCAGTAGGTGTGAGCTGGGGAGGGGGATATGTGACATAGTCCAAAGATGTTAGGCAGCTTTCTGCCCCATTTTAGAGCAGAAAGTGCAGGAATAGTTAATGATCCGTTCCACAGCTTCCCATTAACTCAGGCAGCTGGATGGAAAATCCAGACCACAGATTACAATGGCTCTAGTTCTCCCTCACCTGCTCTTCTAATCACATGCACAGGTACTTAGAGCAGAGAGGTTTTGCATTTCACGCTCTCTCCTTAGAGCCTGGAGGCTGGGGGTATCGCTGCTCCCCTGTTTCCAGTATCGGGGTTGACGGCCCCTCCACGTATCACAGTACCAGAGGATTTGCCTGGACCCCACGAACAGATAAGACAAAACAAATGGTTATTGCTGTAGCTAAAAGACTGTGCTGTATCTTGTGACCCTAAATGAGAGAGCATTGTTTTAAGCTGGGGAACCAGTTTAGTTGGCCAGCAGCTGTTAGAGAGACTGATTCTGATGTGTAGTTAGATCCCTGAAAGGGATAGGATTTTGCTTATATGATTTTGGTTTTATTTCTTGAAATAACAGAGTGGGAAATATTGTAACACTGAAATATGTGAACTGCTGAATGAAAGTATCTCAGTACCTCTAACCTTCACATGTTAAAGCTGCAGTACCTTACTTGGATGAAAATAAAGCAGGCAGAAGCCTGAGTTAAGCAGCATAATACTTTGCATGATCCTGTTTGTTGTATAATTAACCCTAGAAGACTGTGTCGGGAAGAACCCAGACAGACGTCAGCGCTACAAAAGAGGGGCGTTTGTCACAATATATATATATATATACCCTTATACACCATTTTAATAAAAAATATCACAAAATTCTTCTAAGTCCCTCGGGAAGAGTAAAAGACGCGCACGTTCATTTTCAGAGCTCCTATACCTTCCTATAAGAAGTTAGCCAAAAAGTAGCTTCGAAAAACGCTTACAGTAGGTTAACTTTCAGAGTTGCTTCTAATGTACCAAAGCTGGACTTAGACATAATTTCACTCTCACAACATTATGGCTGGTTGGAGACAGTCCGAACCACAAGTACCGGGTCCATGGTTCTGGCCGTATACTGGGGGGACGGGGACGACTCCCATTAACCCCTGACTATACCGGGGATACGCTTATCACAATGCCTTTCTGGTCTGTGCTGAAGCAGGGCATTCTGGCAGCCAAGTTGCTTGACATTTATTAGTGAGCCTGGTTACCCCCTCTCGGAACCACAGACTTAGAAATCGCCAGCTCATATACAGTGCATAAAATATATTTTTATATATATATATATATATATATATATATATACCCTTATACACCATTTTAATAAAAAATATCACAAAATTCTTCTAAGTCCCTCGGGAAGAGTAAAAGACGCGCACGTTCATTTTCAGAGCTCCTAGAACTTCCTATAAGAAGTTAGCCAAAAAGTAGCTTCGAAAAACGCTTAGGTAAACTTTCAGAGTTGCTTCTAATGTACCAAAGCTGGACTTAGACATAATTTCACTCTCACAACATTATGGCTGGTTGGAGACAGTCCGAACCACAAGTACCGGGTCCATGGTTCTGGCCGTATACTGGGGGGACGGGGACGACTCCCATTAACCCCTGACTATACCGGGGATACGCTTATCACAATGCCTTTCTGGTCTGTGCTGAAGCAGGGCATTCTGGCAGCCAAGTTGCTTGACATTTATTAGTGAGCCTGGTTACCCCCTCTCGGAACCACAGACTTAGAAATCGCCAGCTCATATACAGTGCATAAAATATATTTATATATATACCCTTATACACCATTTTAATAAAAAATATCACAAAATTCTTCTAAGTCCCTCGGGAAGAGTAAAAGACGCGCACGTTCATTTTCAGAGCTCCTAGACCTTCCTATAAGAAGTTAGCCAAAAAGTAGCTTCGAAAAACGCTTAGTTTAACTTTCAGAGTTGCTTCTAATGTACCAAAGCTGGACTTAGACATAATTTCACTCTCACAACATTATGGCTGGTTGGAGACAGTCCGAACCACAAGTACCGGGTCCATGGTTCTGGCCGTATACTGGGGGGACGGGGACGACTCCCATTAACCCCTGACTATACCGGGGATACGCTTATCACAATGCCTTTCTGGTCTGTGCTGAAGCAGGGCATTCTGGCAGCCAAGTTGCTTGACCTTTATTAGTGAGCCTGGTTACCCCCTCTCGGAACCACAGACTTAGAAATCGCCAGCTCATATACAGTGCATAAAATATATTTATATATATATATATATATACTGTATATACCCTTATACACCATTTTAATAAAAAATATCACAAAATTCTTCTAAGTCCCTCGGGAAGAGTAAAAGACGCGCACGTTCATTTTCAGAGCTCCTAGACCTTCCTATAAGAAGTTAGCCAAAAAGTAGCTTCGAAAAACGCTTAGGTTAACTTTCACAGTTGCTTCTAATGTACCAAATCTGGACTTAGACATAATTTCACTCTCACAACATTATGGCTGGTTGGAGACAGTCCGAACCACAAGTACCGGGTCCATGGTTCTGGCCGTATACTGGGGGGACGGGGGGGACTCCCATTAACCCCTGACTATACCGGGGATACGCTTATCACAATGCCTTTCTGGTCTGTGCTGAAGCATGGCATTCTGGCAGCCAAGTTGCTTGACCTTTATTAGTGAGCCTGGTTACCTCCTCTCGGAACCACAGACTTAGAAATCGCCAGCTCATATACAGTGCATAAAATATATTTATATATATATTCTTATACACCATTTTAATAAAAAATATCACAAAATTCTACTAAGTCCCTCGGGAAGAGTGAAAGACGCGCACGTTCATTTTCAGAGCTCCTAGACCTTTCTATAAGAAGTTAGCCAAAAAGTAGCTTCAAAAAACGCTTAGGTTAAGTTTCAGAGTTGCTTCTAATGTACCAAAGCTGGACTTAGACATAATTTCACTCTCACAACATTATGGCTGGTTGGAGACAGTCCGAACCACAAGTACCGGGTCCATGGTTCTGGGCGTATACTGGGGGGACGGGGACGACTCCCATTAACCCCTGACTATACCGGGGATACGCTTATCACAATGCCTTTCTGGTCTGTGCTGAAGCTTTGCATTCTGGCACCAAGTGGCTTGACCTTTATTAGTGAGCCTGGTTACCCCCTCTCGGAACCACAGACTTAGAAATCGCCAGCACATATACAGTGCATAAAATATATATATATATATATATATATATATATATATATATATATATATATATATATATATATATATATATATATACCCTTATACACCATTTTAATAAAAAATATCACAAAATTCTTCTAAGTCCCTCGGGAAGAGTAAAAGACGCGCACGTTCATTTTCAGAGCTCCTAGACCTTCCTATAAGAAGTTAGCCAAAAAGTAGCTTCGAAAAACGCTTAGTTTAACTTTCAGAGTTGCTTCTAATGTACCAAAGCTGGACTTAGACATAATTTCACTCTCACAACATTATGGCTGGTTGGAGACAGTCCGAACCACAAGTACCGGGTCCATGGTTCTGGCCGTATACTGGGGGGACGGGGACGACTCCCATTAACCCCTGACTATACCGGGGATACGCTTATCACAATGCCTTTCTGGTCTGTGCTGAAGCAGGGCATTCTGGCAGCCAAGTTGCTTGACCTTTATTAGTGAGCCTGGTTACCCCCTCTCGGAACCACAGACTTAGAAATCGCCAGCTCATATACAGTGCATAAAATATATTTATATATATATACTGTATATACCCTTATACACCATTTTAATAAAAAATATCACAAAATTCTTCTAAGTCCCTCGGGAAGAGTAAAAGACGCGCACGTTCATTTTCAGAGCTCCTAGACCTTCCTATAAGAAGTTAGCCAAAAAGTAGCTTCGAAAAACGCTTAGGTTAACTTTCAGAGTTGCTTCTAATGTACCAAAGCTGGACTTAGACATAATTTCACTCTCACAACATTATGGCTGGTTGGAGACAGTCCGAACCACAAGTACCGGGTCCATGGTTCTGGCCGTATACTGGGGGGACGGGGACGACTCCCATTAACCCCTGACTATACCGGGGATACGCTTATCACAATGCCTTTCTGGTCTGTGCTGAAGCATGGCATTCTGGCAGCCAAGTTGCTTGACCTTTATTAGTGAGCCTGGTTACCTCCTCTCGGAACCACAGACTTAGAAATCGCCAGCTCATATACAGTGCATAAAATATATTTATATATATATTCTTATACACCATTTTAATAAAAAATATCACAAAATTCTACTAAGTCCCTCGGGAAGAGTGAAAGACGCGCACGTTCATTTTCAGAGCTCCTAGACCTTTCTATAAGAAGTTAGCCAAAAAGTAGCTTCAAAAAACGCTTAGGTTAAGTTTCAGAGTTGCTTCTAATGTACCAAAGCTGGACTTAGACATAATTTCACTCTCACAACATTATGGCTGGTTGGAGACAGTCCGAACCACAAGTACCGGGTCCATGGTTCTGGGCGTATACTGGGGGGACGGGGACGACTCCCATTAACCCCTGACTATACCGGGGATACGCTTATCACAATGCCTTTCTGGTCTGTGCTGAAGCAGGGCATTCTGGCACCAAGTGGCTTGACCTTTATTAGTGAGCCTGGTTAACCCCTCTCGGAACCACAGACTTAGAAATCGCCAGCTCATATACAGTGCATAAAATATATATATATATATATATATATAAAAATAGAATTTACCAGATTGGAGTCCGGAAAAAACGAGACAGCACACAGTCTTAGTGATTCCAATGCAGATGTAATCAAAGTAACATGGCACCACCTCCAACGTTTCGGTACACTCAACGTGACCTTCCTCAGGGACGTGCAATAAGTGAATGCTAATCCACCACCTTATATACCCAAACAAATCAAAATTAAATCAAACTCACCCGTGTAGGCGCAACATTGCCCGCGAAACCGCGCCGCTGTGGCACGCATACATCCGCTGGAACGCATCGCCATCTTGGATTTACACAAACCTCCCTTTAAACTACGGTGGCCTCAATGGTCTGACCAGGCATAATCGCACATGCGCGGACTCATCCTATCTCTCTGTGTCGTGACCCGCAACACGCTGCTGAAACGCATCACCATATTGCTTCTCAGCCTAATGCATGTTTAGCCCAACTACGGTGGCCCACATAGTGCATAGTTTATCTATAATGGCGGTTCGCGCATGCGCGAACAAGCCCAAGCAGCTCAATGTGCAAAATGTATATATACAGCGCAAGCATAGTGTTACTCAAGAGCTAACCCTAATATGTGCATAACAGCACCCATATGAGGATGTGCCCTTACAGATCAGATAGAAGATCTATAATTACAAATGCCAGAACTTCATAAAGCAAGGCACCTAGCCAATAGAGCCATGTGGGGGGGGCTATAAAATGTGATCGCATTAAAGCAGATTTGCATGTGTTGAAATATATGCTTGATCTTATTTACAGAGGGACCCACTCCAGTATAAGGACGCAAAATGCTCACAGCAATCATACAAAAACCAATATATTAAACAACAAACATGTGATATGATGTGTGCATCACTGTACAATATATTGTTATCCATGTCCCACTATAATACAGTAAATACTATTACTACAATGACTAAAATTAGTCTAAAATCGAAAACCAGATAACATGTTTGGTCACACATATTTCTTCCTAAATAGAGTGACCAAAGGGCTTTTAATATATATGCCCAATGAGACAACATCTAGTTTATACACGTGTCTATCCGGAATCAACATTCATACTGTGATCCTTTGACTATGTCCTAGAGCCAGCTTATAACAGGCCTTATTTACACGACATATCATGTATTTAGAAGTCTCATATATACCATGTAGTATCTATGATCTCGAAGCAGGACATGGAGCCAACATGATGCACATACCAACACCCTAAAGTGAACAAGTGAAAATAACAATACATGGGCACATATGGAAATAACACATAAGGACATAATGCAGAAATACTATGAAATGAACATTGACACAAAAAGACACATAATTACAGGACAAGAAATGATTCCTCAGCAAAACGAAGTGTCATAGTCCTGACTTGTTTTATAGGAAACATCCCAATGAAAAATCTTCGTTTAGGCCAAAAGGGGCCACAGTTTTTAATTCAAAGATGTGCCTCGCTTCACTTTGCAATAGCAATCTATTTCTATCACCCCCTCGTGTGAGCACTTTGACCTTTGAAATAGGCATGCATCTGAAAGTTGCCAATGAATGTTTAAAATCCCTAAAATGTTTGGCAACAGGGAGGCATTTAAACTCTAAATCCTTGGCGTCTGCAGATAATGCTTTGCGAATTGTTGAACGATGGATAGCTATACGTTCTTTAAGCATACGCACTGTCTTCCCAATGTAAAGTAACCCACATGGACATTTAATCAAATATTTAACAAATTTTGATTCACAATTCAGATGTTGATGAATCTTGATTTTAGTCCCATTATGTGGATGACAGTAGAAAGATCCCACCTGCATATATTGGCAATTCGTGCAACCCTTGCACCTGTAGGCCCCAGGTTTTTGGGTTAACCAAGTTTTGTCCTTGCTATATTTGTCAGCAGGATCTGCTTGCGTGATCATGTCCCCAACTGACGGACCACGACGAAAACAAAACAAGGGGGGTTCACGGAAGAATTTTCCTATTTTATCATCATTGGCTAGTACATGCCAATTATCTCTAATGCCACGTTGTATGCATGGGGACGCAGTGCTAAATGTGCTTATGACATTAAATCTTGAACTTTTTGATTGATCGCCCAGTTCGATGTTAGTACGATCTGAGTTCTCCCCTCTAATCACACGATCAAGTGCATCTTTGACGTCGACCAGACTATAGCCTCGCTCTAGGAACCTGCTAGCCATGTTGATAAGTGCAGGTTCCAACTCATTGTGATCACTGGTGATTCGTTTCACCCGTAGAAGTTGTGAGTACGGAAGCCCCTTTTTCAACGGGGCCGGATGGTGGCTTGTGGCATAAAGCAATGTATTTTTGTCAGTGTCTTTCTGATACAGCCTTGTGGCCAATTTGTCGCCAGCTTTGTATACCATCGTGTCCAAGAATGGAATTTCTAGATCACTGTAACACAGCGTAAAACGTATCTTTGATGGAATATCGTTAAGACGGTTAACAAAGTCCTGTAATTCCACAGAAGAGCCACTCCAAATAATAAAAATATCATCAATGTAGCGTAAAAACTTTCTGATGTAGTGTGCATTGGGCGCATCGCATAAGATGTGGGTTTGCTCATACATGTCCATGTAAAGGTTCGCATATGATGGAGCCATGTTTGAGCCCATGGCTGTCCCACTGAGCTTGAGATAGTATGCATTTTCAAACCTAAAGAAATTTTTGTTTAGGATGACTTCTATCAGGAGTAGTAAAAATTCAGACGGTGGTCCAGTCTGTAAAGTATTTGTTATCAACTTTCTCCTGATAGCCTCCAACCCCTCCTCATGCGGAATATTCGTATAGAGGCTTGCTACGTCGAGGGTAGCCAATATGCACCCAGCTGGATTGAATGCTAGATCGTTAATATGCTCCATGAAGTTGGTGGTGTCTTTGACAAACGTGGCCATACCCGCCACCAGCGTTTGTAGATAGAAGTCAACATATTGTGAAATCGGATGGCATAGTGATGTCCGAGCCGAGATAATAGGTCGACCTGGTGGGTGTGTGGTAGATTTGTGAATCTTAGGGATCGTGTACATGACAGGTATTTTTGGATGCTGTTGTATAAGGAAACCACCAGTGTCCTCCGAGATCCATCCATTGGATATACCCATTTGGATTATGGCATCAATTTCCCCTTTGTACGCCGCAGTAGGATCCTTACCCAAATGTTTGTACGTCTCAGTGTCTCCCAGTTGGCGCAACACTTCTTCTCTATAATAGAGGTAGTCCAAAATGACGATTCCGCCGCCTTTATCAGCGGCCCGAATGATGATGTTCTTGTTATTTCTCAAAGATTTTACCGCCAATCTTTCTTCATTCGTCATATTGAAGAAGCTGGTCTTTTGTGTCTTAATCTTGCTTCTTGTGGCTTTGCCTAAAAGGTTCATAAATGTTGCAATACTGGGATTAGACACCTGTGGATCAAACATACTGCGTGGCCTGAAGTGGGATCTCGCATATTCAGGTGCTAGGTTAGCTTCTGATTTTGAAAAGAAGTCCTTGAGTTTAAGGTGCCTATTCAATTTAAAGAGGTCCACTTCCCACTTAAACGGGTCTTGCTTATATGTTGGCACAAAGCCAAGACCTTTATGTAAAACATTTAACTCCGCTGACGAGAGGGTGTATTTGGAAAGATTAAAGATTACCGTTTCCTGGGCTGCTGTTTTGGACCTCTCCCCCTGTTTGGGTAGCGCTCCGGATATCTTCGTCTTTCGGCCTCCTCGCCTGATTTTCCTCCGGCATCTCCGGCTCCTATAGGCGGTTTGGCTCTCCCATCCGGGCCTTGTCCTAAAAAAGAAGAAGGTTCTGCAGACATGGTATCACTGAATGTGTCCGCGGCGTCAGAGAAGTCCGTATCGCTGGTGTTGTACCCAGGCTTTCTATATCCCCCTCGTCTTCGGCGGGACTGGCCCCTCTGTTGACCTTGCGCACCTGTGGGTAGATCACTTAGCCCCAGCAACCATCTGTATACCTTGCGATCTTTGTAATCTGATTCAACAATCTTGAGTTTCTCTCTCTTATATTTAATAAGATTGTTTCTGTATGTGTCTATGGAGGACTGTATTTTGTCCGTCCAATTCGTGGAGGTGTCTGTCTCTAAAGTTGTTCCATGTTTGGTGTAAATGGTATCAATCTCTTTTTTAATCTTGATGATTTCCTTGCTTGATTGATCAATTACAAGAATGACCAAATCAAATGCACATTTGTTTAAAATTGCAATCCATCTCTTACAGAACTCTGGATCAGTTCTCCCTATAGTGGGCTGGTTTTTTATTCTGAACCCACGGGGTAGCAATTTTTCTTTGTGATAATGCGACAACGTCACACCGTGCAGATAGTAATCAACTTCCCTCTTTTTTAATTTAATCAGGTCATTGTACACGTCACTCGCTCTTTCTGGTCCCAAAACTGATTCAAAGGATTCCGTATAGCGGATGCTGGAAATCTCTGCCTCGCTAAAACTAGCGGACTCAGAGATGGCCGAAAAAACCCCAAACGTGTCTGCAAATTCCTCCATGTTTTTTCCTTACGTGGATAAAATCAACATTCAATTATGATAAGACTCTTAGAAATAAAGCATCCACGGAATTGGCCAAAAACGCCGTGGGCCACACTTTTTTTAACCCCTCATAGGGTACTTGGTATCCTTTTGCTGGCAGGTGCCCAACTCATATAGTTACACATGAAAAAATCATCTCAGTTGGCACACTGTAAACATAGATAAAATGCTGATGCTTGCCCCATATGCACATGTAAAAATAGAATTTACCAGATTGGAGTCCGGAAAAAACGAGACAGCACACAGTCTTAGTGATTCCAATGCAGATGTAATCTTAAAAAATATATATATATATATATATATATATATATATATATATATATATATATATATATATACTGTATATATATATACCCTTATACACCATTTTAATAAAAAATATCACAAAATTCTTCTAAGTCCCTCGGGAAGAGTAAAAGAAGCGCACGTTCATTTTCAGAGCTCCTAGAAATTCCTATAAGAAGTTAGCCAAAAAGTAGCTTCGAAAAACGCTTAGGTTAAGTTTCAGAGTTGCTTCTAATGTACCAAAGCTGGACTTAGACATAATTTCACTCTCACAACATTATGGCTGGTTGGAGACAGTCCGAACCACAAGTACCGGGTCGATGGTTCTGGGCGTATACTGGGGGAACGGGGACGACTCCCATTAACCCCTGACTATACCGGGGATACGCTTATCACAATGCCTTTCTGGTCTGTGCTGAAGCAGGGCATTCTGGCAGCCAAGTTGCTTGACCTTTATTAGTGAGCCTGGTTACCCCCTCTCGGAACCACAGACTTAGAAATCGCCAGCTCATATACAGTGCATAAAATATATTTATATATATACCCTTATACACCATTTTAATAAAAAAATATCACAAAATTCTTCTAAGTCCCTCGGGAAGAGTGAAAGACGCGCACGTTCATTTTGAGAGCTCCCAGACCTTCCTATAAGAAATTAGCCAAAAAGTAGCTTCGAAAATCGCTTAGGTTAAGTTTCAGAGTTGCTTCTAATGTACCAAAGCTGGACTTAGACATAATTTCACTCTCACAACATTATGGCTGGTTGGAGACAGTCCGAACCACAAGTACCGGGTCCATGGTTCTGGGCGTATACTGGGGGGATGGGGACGACTCCCATTAACCCCTGACTATACCGGGGATATGCTTATCACAATGCCTTTCTGGTCTGTGCTGAAGCAGGGCATTCTGGCAGCCAAGTGGCTTGACCTTTATTAGTGAGCCTGGTTACCCCCTCTCGGAACCACAGACTTAGAAATCGCCAGCTCATATACAGTGCATAAAATATATTTATATATACTGTATACCCTTATACACCATTTTAATAAAAAAATATCACAAAATTCTTCTAAGTCCCTCGGGAAGAGTGAAAGACGCGCACGTTCATTTTGAGAGCTCCCAGACCTTCCTATAAGAAATTAGCCAAAAAGTAGCTTCGAAAATCGCTTAGGTTAAGTTTCAGAGTTGCTTCTAATGTACCAAAGCTGGACTTAGACATAATTTCACTCTCACAACATTATGGCTGGTTGGAGACAGTCCGAACCACAAGTACCGGGTCCATGGTTTTGGGCGTATACTGGGGGGACGGGGACGACTCCCATTAACCCCTGACTATACCGGGGATACGCTTATCACAATGCCTTTCTGGTCTGTGCTGAAGCAGGGCATTCTGGCAGCCAAGTGGCTTGACCTTTATTAGTGAGCCTGGTTACCCCCTCTCGGAACCACAGACTTAGAAATCGCCAGCTCATATACAGTGCATAAAATATATTTATATATATACCCTTATACACCATTTTAATAAAAAAATATCACAAAATTCTTCTAAGTCCCTCGGGAAGAGTGAAAGACGCGCACGTTCATTTTGAGAGCTCCTAGACCTTCCTATAAGAAGTTAGCCAAAAAGTAGCTTCGAAAAACGCTTAGGTTAAGTTTCAGAGTTGCTTCTAATGTACCAAAGCTGGACTTAGACATAATTTCACTCTCACAACATTATGGCTGGTTGGAGACAGTCCGAACCACAAGTACCGGGTCCATGGTTCTGGGCGTATACTGGGGGAACGGGGACGACTCCCATTAACCCCTGACTATACCGGGGATACGCTTATCACAATGCCTTTCTGGTCTGTGCTGAAGCAGGGCATTCTGGCAGCCAAGTGGCTTGACCTTTATTAGTGAGCCTGGTTACCCCCTCTCGGAACCACAGACTTAGAAATCGCCAGCTCATATACAGTGCATAATATATATATATATATATATATATATATATATATATATATATATATATATATATATATATATATATATATATATATATACTGTATATATATATACCCTTATACACCATTTTAATAAAAAATATCACAAAATTCTTCTAAGTCCCTCGGGAAGAGTAAAAGAAGCGCACGTTCATTTTCAGAGCTCCTAGACCTTCCTATAAGAAGTTAGCCAAAAAGTAGCTTCGAAAAACGCTTAGGTTAAGTTTCAGAGTTGCTTCTAATGTACCAAAGCTGGACTTAGACATAATTTCACTCTCACAACATTATGGCTGGTTGGAGACAGTCCGAACCACAAGTACCGGGTCCATGGTTCTGGGCGTATACTGGGGGAACGGGGACGACTCCCATTAACCCCTGACTATACCGGGGATACGCTTATCACAATGCCTTTCTGGTCTGTGCTGAAGCAGGGCATTCTGGCAGCCAAGTGGCTTGACCTTTATTAGTGAGCCTGGTTACCCCCTCTCGGAACCACAGACTTAGAAATCGCCAGCTCATATACAGTGCATTATATATATATATATATATATATATATATATATATATATATATATATATATATATATATATATATATATATATATATATATATATATATACCCTTATACACCATTTTAATAAAAAATATCACAAAATTCTTCTAATTCCCTCGGGAAGATTGAAAGACGCGCACGGTCATTTTCAGAGCTCCTAGACCTTCCTACAGTATAAGAAGTTAGCCAAAAAGTAGCTTCGAAAAATGCTTAGGTTAAGTTTCAGAGTTGCTTCTAATGTACCAAAGCTGGACTTAGACATAATTTCACTCTCACAACATTATGGCTGGTTGGAGACAGTCCGAACCGCAAGTACCGGGTCGATGGTTCTGGGCGTATACTGGGGGAACGGGGACGACTCCCATTAACCCCTGACTATACCGGGGATACGCTTATCACAATGCTTTTCTGGTCTGTGCTGAAGCAGGGCATTCTGGCAGCCAAGTGGCTTGACCTTTATTAGTGAGCCTGGTTACCCCCTCTCGGAACCACAGACTTAGAAATCGCCAGCTCATATACAGTGCATAAAATATATTTATATATATATATATATATATACCCTTATAGACCATTTTAATAAAAAATATCACAAAATTCTTCTAAGTCCCTCGGGAAGAGTAAAAGAAGCGCACGTTCATTTTCAGAGCTCCTAGACCTTCCTATAAGAAGTTAGCCAAAAAGTAGCTTCGAAAAACGCTTAGGTTAAGTTTCAGAGTTGCTTCTAATGTACCAAAGCTGGACTTAGACATAATTTCACTCTCACAACATTATGGCTGGTTGGAGACAGTCCGAACCACAAGTACCGGGTCGATGGTTCTGGGCGTATACTGGGGGAACGGGGACGACTCCCATTAACCCCTGACTATACCGGGGATACGCTTATCACAATGCCTTTCTGGTCTGTGCTGAAGCAGGGCATTCTGGCAGCCAAGTGGCTTGACCTTTATTAGTGAGCCTGGTTACCCCCTCTCGGAACCACAGACTTAGAAATCGCCAGCTCATATACAGTGCATAAAATATATTTATATATATATATATATATATATATATACCCTTATACACCATTTTAATAAAAAATATCACAAAATTCTTCTAAGTCCCTCGGGAAGAGTAAACAACGCGCACGTTCATTTTCAGAGCTCCTAGACCTTCCTATAAGAAGTTAGCCAAAAAGTAGCTTCGAAAAACGCTTAGGTTAACTTTCAGAGTTGCTTCTAATGTACCAAAGCTGGACTTAGACATAATTTCACTCTCACAACATTATGGCTGGTTGGAGACAGTCCGAACCACAAGTACCGGGTCCATGGTTCTGGCCGTATACTGGGGGGACGGGGACGACTCCCATTAACCCCTGACTATACCGGGGATACGCTTATCACAATGCCTTTCTGGTCTGTACTGAAGCAGGGCATTCTGGCAGCCAAGTTGCTTGACCTTTATTAGTGAGCCTGGTTACCCCCTCTCGGAACCACAGACTTAGAAATCGCCAGCTCATATACAGTGCATAAAATATATTTATATATATATATATATATATATACCCTTATACACCATTTTAAAAAAAATATCACAAAATTCTTCTAAGTCCCTCGGGAAGAGTAAAAGACGCGCACGTTCATTTTCAGAGCTCCTAGACCTTCCTATAAGAAGTTAGCCAAAAAGTAGCTTCGAAAAACGCTTAGGTTAACTTTCAGAGTTGCTTCTAATGTACCAAAGCTGGACTTAGACATAATTTCACTCTCACAACATTATGGCTGGTTGGAGACAGTCCGAACCACAAGTACCGGGTCCATGGTTCTGGCCGTAAACTGGGGGGACGGGGACAACTCCCATTAACCCCTGACTATACCGGGGATACGCTTATCACAATGCCTTTCTGGTCTGTGCTGAAACATGGCATTCTGGCAGCCAAGTTGCTTGACATTTATTAGTGAGCCTGGTTACCCCCTCTCGGAACCACAGACTTAGAAATCGCCAGCTCATATTCAGTGCATAAAATATATATATATATATATATATATATATATATATATATATATATATATATATATATATACTGTATATATATATACCCTTATACACCATTTAAATAAAAAATATCACAAAATTCTTCTAAGTCCCTCGGGAAGAGTAAAAGAAGCGCACGTTCATTTTCAGAGCTCCTAGACCTTCCTATAAGAAGTTAGCCAAAAAGTAGCTTTGAAAAACGCTTAGGTTAAGTTTCAGAGTTGCTTCTAATGTACCAAAGCTGGACTTAGACATAATTTCACTCTCACAACATTATGGCTGGTTGGAGACAGTCCGAACCACAAGTACCGGGTCCATGGTTCTGGGCGTATACTGGGGGAACGGGGACGACTCCCATTAACCCCTGACTATACCGGGGATACGCTTATCACAATGCCTTTCTGGTCTGTGCTGTATCAGGGCATTCTGGCAGCCAAGTGGCTTGACCTTTATTAGTGAGCCTGGTTACCCCCTCTCGGAACCACAGACTTAGAAATCGCCAGCTCATATACAGTGCATAATATATATATATATATATATATATATATATATATATATATATATATATATATATATATATATATATACCCTTATACACCATTTTAATAAAAAATATCACAAAATTCTTCTAATTCCCTCGGGAAGATTGAAAGACGCGCACGTTCATTTTCAGAGCTCCTAGACCTTCCTACAGTATAAGAAGTTCGCCAAAAAGTAGCTTCGAAAAACGCTTAGGTTAAGTTTCAGAGTTGTTTCTAATGTACCAAAGCTGGACTTAGACATAATTTCACTCTCACAACATTATGGCTGGTTGGAGACAGTCCGAACCACAAGTACCGGGTCGATGGTTCTGGGCGTATACTGGGGGAACGGGGACGACTCCCATTAACCCCTGACTATACCGGGGATACGCTTATCACAATGCCTTTCTGGTCTGTGCTGAAGCAGGGCATTCTGGCAGCCAAGTGGCTTGACCTTTATTAGTGAGCCTGGTTACCCCCTCTCGGAACCACAGACTTAGAAATCGCCAGCTCATATACAGTGCATAAAATATATTTATATAATATATTTTTATATATATAACCTTATACACCATTTTAATAAAAAATATCACAAAATTCTTCTAAGTCCCTCGGGAAGAGTGAAAGACGTGCACGTTCATTTTTAGAGCTCCTAGACCTTCCTATAAGAAGTTAGCCAAAAAGTAGCTTCGTAAAACGTTTAGGTTAAGTTTCAGAGTTGCTTCTAATGTACCAAAGCTGGACTTAGACATAATTTCACTCTCACAACATTATGGCTGGTTGGAGACAGTCCGAACCACAAGTACCGGGTCCATGGTTCTGGGCGTATACTGGGGGGACGGGGACGACTCCCATTAACCCCTGACTATACCGGGGATACGCTTATCACAATGCCTTTCTGGTCTGTGCTGAAGCAGGGCATTCTGGCAGCCAAGTGGCTTGACCTTTATTAGTGAGCCTGGTTACCCCCTCTCGGAACCACAGACTTAGAAATCGCCAGCTCATATACAGTGCATAATATACAGTATATATATATATATATATATATATATATATATATATATATATATATATATATATATATATATATATATACCCTTATACACCATTTTAATAAAAAATATCACAAAATTCTTCTAAGTCCCTCGGGAAGAGTAACAGACGAGCACGTTCATTTTCAGAGCTCCTAGACCTTCCTATAAGAAGTTAGCCAAAAAGTAGCTTCGAAAAACGCTTAGGTTAAGTTTCAGAGTTGCTTCTAATGTACCAAAGCTGGACTTAGACATAATTTCACTCTCACAACATTATGGCTGGTTGGAGACAGTCCGAACCACAAGTACCGGGTCGATGGTTCTGGGCGTATACTGGGGGAACGGGGACGACTCCCATTAACCCCTGACTATACCGGGGATACGCTTATCACAATGCCTTTCTGGTCTGTGCTGAAGCAGGGCATTCTGGCAGCCAAGTGGCTTGACCTTTATTAGTGAGCCTGGTTACCCCCTCTCGGAACCACAGCCTTAGAAATCGCCAGCTCATATACAGTGCATAAAATATATTTATATATATATATATATATATATACCCTTATAAACCATTTTAATAAAAAATATCACAAAATTCTTCTAAGTCCCTCGGGAAGAGTAAACGACGCGCACGTTCATTTTCAGAGCTCCTAGACCTTCCTATAAGAAGTTAGCCAAAAAGTAGCTTCGAAAAACGCTTAGGTTAACTTTCAGAGTTGCTTCTAATGTACCAAAGCTGGACTTAGACACAATTTCACTCTCACAACATTATGGCTGGTTGGAGACAGTCCGAACCACAAGTACCGGGTCCATGGTTCTGGCCGTATACTGGGGGGACGGGGACGACTCCCATTAACCCCTGACTATACCGGGGATACGCTTATCACAATGCCTTTCTGGTCTGTACTGAAGCAGGGCATTCAAGCAGCCAAGTTGCTTGACCTTTATTAGTGAGCCTGGTTACCCCCTCTCGGAACCACAGACTTAGAAATCGCCAGCTCATATACAGTGCATAAAATATATATATATATATATATATATATATATATATATATATATATATATATATATATATATATATATATATATATATATATATACCCTTATACACCATTTTAATAAAAAATATCACAAAATTCTTCTAATTCCCTCGGGAAGATTGAAAGACGCGCACGTTCATTTTCAGAGCTCTTAGACCTTCCTACAGTATAAGAAGTTAGCCAAAAAGTAGCTTCGAAAAACGCTTAGGTTAAGTTTCAGAGTTGCTTCTAATGTACCAAAGCTGGACTTAGACATAATTTCACTCTCACAACATTATGGCTGGTTGGAGACAGTCCGAACCACAAGTACCGGGTCCATGGTTCTGGGCGTATACTGGGGGGGGGGACGACTCCCATTAACCCCTGACAATACCGGGGATACGCTTATCACAATGCCTTTCTGGTCTGTGCTGAAGCAGGGCATTCTGGCAGCAAAGTGGCTTGACCTTTATTAGTGAGCCTGGTTACCCCCTCTCGGAACCACAGACATAGAAATCGCCAGCTCATATACAGTGCATATATATATATATATATATATATATATATATATATATATATATATATATATATATATATATATATATATATACCCTTATACACCATTTTAATAAAAAATATCACAAAATTCTTCTAATTCCCTCGGGAAGATTGAAAGACGCGCACGTTCATTTTCAGAGCTCCTAGACCTTCCTACAGTATAAGAAGTTAGCCAAAATGTAGCTTCGAAAAATGCTTAGGTTAAGTTTCAGAGTTGCTTCTAATGTACCAAAGCTGGACTTAGACATAATTTCACTCTCACAACATTATGGCTGGTTGGAGACAGTCCGAACCGCAAGTACCGGGTCGATGGTTCTGGGCGTATACTGGGGGAACGGGGACGACTCCCATTAACCCCTGACTATACCGGGGATACGCTTATCACAATGCTTTTCTGGTCTGTGCTGAAGCAGGGCATTCTGGCAGCCAAGTGGCTTGACCTTTATTAGTGAGCCTGGTTACCCCCTCTCGGAACCACAGACTTAGAAATCGCCAGCTCATATACAGTGCATAAAATATATTTATATATATATATATATATATACCCTTATAGACCATTTTAATAAAAAATATCACAAAATTCTTCTAAGTCCCTCGGGAAGAGTAAAAGAAGCGCACGTTCATTTTCAGAGCTCCTAGACCTTCCTATAAGAAGTTAGCCAAAAAGTAGCTTCGAAAAACGCTTAGGTTAAGTTTCAGAATTGCTTCTAATGTACCAAAGCTGGACTTAGACATAATTTCACTCTCACAACATTATGGCTGGTTGGAGACAGTCCGAACCACAAGTACCGGGTCGATGGTTCTGGGCGTATACTGGGGGAACGGGGACGACTCCCATTAACCCCTGACTATACCGGGGATACGCTTATCACAATGCCTTTCTGGTCTGTGCTGAAGCAGGGCATTCTGGCAGCCAAGTGGCTTGACCTTTATTAGTGAGCCTGGTTACCCCCTCTCGGAACCACAGACTTAGAAATCGCCAGCTCATATACAGTGCATAAAATATATTTATATATATATATATATATATATATATATATATATATATATATATATATATATATATATATATATATATATATATATATATATATATATATATATATATATATATATACCCTTATACACCATTTTAATAAAAAATATCACAAAATTCTTCTAATTCCCTCGGGAAGATTGAAAGACGCGCACGTTCATTTTCAGAGCTCCTAGACCTTCCTACAGTATAAGAAGTTAGCCAAAAAGTAGCTTCGAAAATGCTTAGGTTAAGTTTCAGAGTTGCTTCTAATGTACCAAAGCTGGACTTAGACATAATTTCACTCTCACAACATTATGGCTGGTTGGAGACAGTCCGAACCGCAAGTACCGGGTCGATGGTTCTGGGCGTATACTGGGGGAACGGGGACGACTCCCATTAACCCCTGACTATACCGGGGATACGCTTATCACAATGCTTTTCTGGTCTGTGCTGAAGCAGGGCATTCTGGCAGCCAAGTGGCTTGACCTTTATTAGTGAGCCTGGTTACCCCCTCTCGGAACCACAGACT
The DNA here is from genome assembly GCF_040206685.1 of Ascaphus truei. Taxonomy (NCBI): domain Eukaryota; kingdom Metazoa; phylum Chordata; class Amphibia; order Anura; family Ascaphidae; genus Ascaphus; species Ascaphus truei. The sequence goes on from NC_134483.1 coordinate 285,591,391, forward strand.
TAGAAATCGCCAGCTCATATACAGTGCATAAAATATATTTATATATATATATATATATATACCCTTATAGACCATTTTAATAAAAAATATCACAAAATTCTTCTAAGTCCCTCGGGAAGAGTAAAAGAAGCGCACGTTCATTTTCAGAGCTCCTAGACCTTCCTATAAGAAGTTAGCCAAAAAGTAGCTTCGAAAAACGCTTAGGTTAAGTTTCAGAGTTGCTTCTAATGTACCAAAGCTGGACTTAGACATAATTTCACTCTCACAACATTATGGCTGGTTGGAGACAGTCCGAACCACAAGTACCGGGTCGATGGTTCTGGGCGTATACTGGGGGAACGGGGACGACTCCCATTAACCCCTGACTATACCGGGGATACGCTTATCACAATGCCTTTCTGGTCTGTGCTGAAGCAGGGCATTCTGGCAGCCAAGTGGCTTGACCTTTATTAGTGAGCCTGGTTACCCCCTCTCGGAACCACAGACTTAGAAATCGCCAGCTCATATACAGTGCATAAAATATATTTATATATATATATATATATATATATATATATATATATATATATATATATATATATATATATATATATATATATATATATATATATATATATATATATATATATATATACCCTTATACACCATTTTAATAAAAAATATCACAAAATTCTTCTAATTCCCTCGGGAAGATTGAAAGACGCGCACGTTCATTTTCAGAGCTCCTAGACCTTCCTACAGTATAAGAAGTTAGCCAAAAAGTAGCTTCGAAAATGCTTAGGTTAAGTTTCAGAGTTGCTTCTAATGTACCAAAGCTGGACTTAGACATAATTTCACTCTCACAACATTATGGCTGGTTGGAGACAGTCCGAACCGCAAGTACCGGGTCGATGGTTCTGGGCGTATACTGGGGGAACGGGGACGAATCCCATTAACCCCTGACTATACCGGGGATACGCTTATCACAATGCTTTTCTGGTCTGTGCTGAAGCAGGGCATTCTGGCAGCCAAGTGGCTTGACCTTTATTAGTGAGCCTGGTTACCCCCTCTCGGAACCACAGACTTAGAAATCGCCAGCTCATATACAGTGCATAAAATATATTTATATATATATATATATATATACCCTTATAGACCATTTTAATAAAAAATATCACAAAATTCTTCTAAGTCCCTCGGGAAGAGTAAAAGAAGCGCACGTTCATTTTCAGAGCTCCTAGACCTTCCTATAAGAAGTTAGCCAAAAAGTAGCTTCGAAAAACGCTTAGGTTAAGTTTCAGAGTTGCTTCTAATGTACCAAAGCTGGACTTAGACATAATTTCACTCTCACAACATTATGGCTGGTTGGAGACAGTCCGAACCACAAGTACCGGGTCGATGGTTCTGGGCGTATACTGGGGGAACGGGGACGACTCCCATTAACCCCTGACTATACCGGGGATACGCTTATCACAATGCCTTTCTGGTCTGTGCTGAAGCAGGGCATTCTGGCAGCCAAGTGGCTTGACCTTTATTAGTGAGCCTGGTTACCCCCTCTCGGAACCACAGACTTAGAAATCGCCAGCTCATATACAGTGCATAAAATATATTTATATATATATATATATATATATATATATATATACCCTTATACACCATTTTAATAAAAAATATCACAAAATTCTTCTAAGTCCCTCGGGAAGAGTAAACGACGCGCACGTTCATTTTCAGAGCTCCTAGACCTTCCTATAAGAAGTTAGCCAAAAAGTAGCTTCGAAAAACGCTTAGGTTAACTTTCAGAGTTGCTTCTAATGTACCAAAGCTGGACTTAGACATAATTTCACTCTCACAACATTATGGCTGGTTGGAGACAGTCCGAACCACAAGTACCGGGTCCATGGTTCTGGCCGTATACTGGGGGGACGGGGACGACTCCCATTAACCCCTGACTATACCGGGGATACGCTTATCACAATGCCTTTCTGGTCTGTACTGAAGCAGGGCATTCTGGCAGCCAAGTTGCTTGACCTTTATTAGTGAGCCTGGTTACCCCCTCTCGGAACCACAGACTTAGAAATCGCCAGCTCATATACAGTGCATAAAATATATTTATATATATATATATATATATATATATATATACCCTTATACACCATTTTAATAAAAAATATCACAAAATTCTTCTAAGTCCCTCGGGAAGAGTAAAAGACGCGCACGTTCATTTTCAGAGCTCCTAGACCTTCCTATAAGAAGTTAGCCAAAAAGTAGCTTCGAAAAACGCTTAGGTTAACTTTCAGAGTTGCTTCTAATGTACCAAAGCTGGACTTAGACATAATTTCACTCTCACAACATTATGGCTGGTTGGAGACAGTCCGAACCACAAGTACCGGGTCCATGGTTCTGGCCGTAAACTGGGGGGACGGGGACAACTCCCATTAACCCCTGACTATACCGGGGATACGCTTATCACAATGCCTTTCTGGTCTGTGCTGAAGCATGGCATTCTGGCAGCCAAGTTGCTTGACCTTTATTAGTGAGCCTGGTTACCCCCTCTCGGAACCACAGACTTAGAAATCGCCAGCTCATATTCAGTGCATAAAATATATATATATATATATATATATATATATATATATATATATATATATATATATATATATATATATATATATATATATATATATATATATATATACTGTATATATATATACCCTTATACACCATTTAAATAAAAAATATCACAAAATTCTTCTAAGTCCCTCGGGAAGAGTAAAAGAAGCGCACGTTCATTTTCAGAGCTCCTAGACCTTCCTATAAGAAGTTAGCCAAAAAGTAGCTTTGAAAAACGCTTAGGTTAAGTTTCAGAGTTGCTTCTAATGTACCAAAGCTGGACTTAGACATAATTTCACTCTCACAACATTATGGCTGGTTGGAGACAGTCCGAACCACAAGTACCGGGTCGATGGTTCTGGGCGTATACTGGGGGAACGGGGACGACTCCCATTAACCCCTGACTATACCGGGGATACGCTTATCACAATGCCTTTCTGGTCTGTGCTGAAGCAGGGCATTCTGGCAGCCAAGTGGCTTGACCTTTATTAGTGAGCCTGGTTACCCCCTCTCGGAACCACAGACTTAGAAATCGCCAGCTCATATACAGTGCATAAAATATATTTATATAATATATTTTTATATATATAACCTTATACACCATTTTAATAAAAAATATCACAAAATTCTTCTAAGTCCCTCGGGAAGAGTGAAAGACGTGCACGTTCATTTTTAGAGCTCCTAGACCTTCCTATAAGAAGTTAGCCAAAAAGTAGCTTCGTAAAACGTTTAGGTTAAGTTTCAGAGTTGCTTCTAATGTACCAAAGCTGGACTTAGACATAATTTCACTCTCACAACATTATGGCTGGTTGGAGACAGTCCGAACCACAAGTACCGGGTCCATGGTTCTGGGCGTATACTGGGGGGACGGGGACGACTCCCATTAACCCCTGACTATACCGGGGATACGCTTATCACAATGCCTTTCTGGTCTGTGCTGAAGCAGGGCATTCTGGCAGCCAAGTGGCTTGACCTTTATTAGTGAGCCTGGTTACCCCCTCTCGGAACCACAGACTTAGAAATCGCCAGCTCATATACAGTGCATAATATATATATATATATATATATATATATATATATATATATATATATATATATATATATATATATACCCTTATACACCATTTTAATAAAAAATATCACAAAATTCTTCTAAGTCCCTCGGGAAGAGTAACAGACGAGCACGTTCATTTTCAGAGCTCCTAGACCTTCCTATAAGAAGTTAGCCAAAAAGTAGCTTCGAAAAACGCTTAGGTTAAGTTTCAGAGTTGCTTCTAATGTACCAAAGCTGGACTTAGACATAATTTCACTCTCACAACATTATGGCTGGTTGGAGACAGTCCGAACCACAAGTACCGGGTCGATGGTTCTGGGCGTATACTGGGGGAACGGGGACGACTCCCATTAACCCCTGACTATACCGGGGATACGCTTATCACAATGCCTTTCTGGTCTGTGCTGAAGCAGGGCATTCTGGCAGCCAAGTGGCTTGACCTTTATTAGTGAGCCTGGTTACCCCCTCTCGGAACCACAGACTTAGAAATCGCCAGCTCATATACAGTGCATAAAATATATTTATATATATATATATATATATACCCTTATACACCATTTTAATAAAAAATATCACAAAATTCTTCTAAGTCCCTCGGGAAGAGTAAACGACGCGCACGTTCATTTTCAGAGCTCCTAGACCTTCCTATAAGAAGTTAGCCAAAAAGTAGCTTCGAAAAACGCTTAGGTTAACTTTCAGAGTTGCTTCTAATGTACCAAAGCTGGACTTAGACACAATTTCACTCTCACAACATTATGGCTGGTTGGAGACAGTCCGAACCACAAGTACCGGGTCCATGGTTCTGGCCGTATACTGGGGGGACGGGGACGACTCCCATTAACCCCTGACTATACCGGGTATACGATTATCACAATGCCTTTCTGGTCTGTGCTGAAGCAGGGCATTCTGGCAGCCAAGTGGCTTGACCTTTATTAGTGAGCCTGGTTACCCCCTCTCGGAACCACAGACTTAGAAATCGCCAGCTCATATACAGTGCATAAAATATATTTATATATATATATATATATATACCCTTATACACCATTTTAATAAAAAATATCACAAAATTCTTCTAAGTCCCTCGGGAAGAGTAAACGACGCGCACGTTCATTTTCAGAGCTCCTAGACCTTCCTATAAGAAGTTAGCCAAAAAGTAGCTTCGAAAAACGCTTAGGTTAACTTTCAGAGTTGCTTCTAATGTACCAAAGCTGGACTTAGACACAATTTCACTCTCACAACATTATGGCTGGTTGGAGACAGTCCGAACCACAAGTACCGGGTCCATGGTTCTGGCCGTATACTGGGGGGACGGGGACGACTCCCATTAACCCCTGACTATACCGGGGATACGATTATCACAATGCCTTTCTGGTCTGTGCTGAAGCAGGGCATTCTGGCAGCCAAGTGGCTTGACCTTTATTAGTGAGCCTGGTTACCCCCTCTCGGAACCACAGACTTAGAAATCGCCAGCTCATATACAGTGCATATATATATATATATATATATATATATATATATATATATATATATATACCCTTATACACCATTTTAATAAAAAATATCACAAAATTCTTCTAAGTCCCTCGGGAAGAGTAACAGACGAGCACGTTCATTTTCAGAGCTCCTAGACCTTCCTATAAGAAGTTAGCCAAAAAGTAGCTTCGAAAAACGCTTAGGTTAAGTTTCAGAGTTGCTTCTAATGTACCAAAGCTGGACTTAGACATAATTTCACTCTCACAACATTATGGCTGGTTGGAGACAGTCCGAACCACATGTACCGGGTCGATAGTTCTGGGCGTATACTGGGGGAACGGGGACGACTCCCATTAACCCCTGACTATACCGGGGATACGCTTATCACAATGCCTTTCTGGTCTGTGCTGAAGCAGGGCATTCTGGCAGCCAAGTGGCTTGACCTTTATTAGTGAGCCTGGTTACCCCCTCTCGGAACCACAGACTTAGAAATCGCCAGCTCATATACAGTGCATAAAATATATTTATATATATACCCTTATACACCATTTTAATAAAAAAATATCACAAAATTCTTCTAAGTCCCTCGGGAAGAGTGAAAGACGCGCACGTTCATTTTGAGAGCTCCTAGACCTTCCTATAAGAAGTTAGCCAAAAAGTAGCTTCGAAAAACGCTTAGGTTAAGTTTCAGAGTTGCTTCTAATGTACCAAAGCTGGACTTAGACATAATTTCACTCTCACAACATTATGGCTGGTTGGAGACAGTCCGAACCACAAGTACCGGGTCCATGGTTCTGGGCGTATACTGGGGGGACGGGGACGACTCCCATTAACCCCTGACTATACCGGGGATACGCTTATCACAATGCCTTTCTGGTCTGTGCTGAAGCAGGGCATTCTGACAGCCAAGTGGCTTGACCTTTATTAGTGAGCCTGGTTACCCCCTCTCGGAACCACAGACTTAGAAATCGCCAGCTCATATACAGTGCATAAAAAATATATATATATATATATATATATATATATGCCCTTATACACCATTTTAATAAAAAATATCACAAAATTCTTCTAAGTCCCTCGGGAAGAGTAAAAGACGCGCACGTTCATTTTCAGAGCTCCTAGACCTTCCTATAAGAAGTTAGCCAAAAAGTAGCTTCGAAAAACGCTTAGGTTAAGTTTCAGAGTTGCTTCTAATGTACCAAAGCTGGACTTAGACATAATTTCACTCTCACAACATTATGGCTGGTTGGAGACAGTCCGAACCACAAGTACCGGGTCGATGGTTCTGGGCGTATACTGGGGGGACGGGGATGACTCCCATTAACCCCTGACTATACCGGGGATACGCTTATCACAATGCCTTTCTGGTCTGTGCTGAAGCAGGGCATTCTGGCAGCCAAGTGGCTTGACCTTTATTAGTGAGCCTGGTTACCCCCTCTCGGAACCACAGACTTAGAAATCGCCAGCTCATATACAGTGCATAAAATATATTTAAATATATACCCTTATACACCATTTTAATAAAAAATTATCACACAATTCTTCTAAGTACCTCGGGAAGAGTGAAAGATGCGCACGTTCATTTTCAGAGCTCCTAGACCTTCCTATAAGAAGTTAGCCAAAAAGTAGCTTCGAAAAACGCTTAGGTTAAGTTTGAGAGTTGCTTCTAATGTACCAAAGCTGGACTTAGACATAATTTCACTCTCACAACATTATGGCTGGTTGGAGACAGTCCGAACTACAAGTACCGGGTCCATGGTTCTGGGCGTATACTGGGGGGACGGGGACGACTCCCATTAACCCCTGACTATACCGTGGATACGCTTATCACAATGCCTTTCTGGTCTGTGCTGAAGCAGGGCATTCTGGCAGCCAAGTGGCTTGACCTTTATTAGTGAGCCTGGTTACCCCCTCTCGGAACCACAGACTTAGAAATCGCCAGCTCATATACAGTGCATAAAATATATTTATATATATATATATACCCTTATACACCATTTTAATAAAAAATATCACAAAACTCTTCTAAGTCCCTCGGGAAGAGTAAAAGACGCGCACGTTCATTTTCAGAGCTCCTAGACCTTCCTATAAGAAGTTAGCCAAAAAGTAGCTTCGAAAAACGCTTAGGTTAAGTTTCAGAGTTGCTTCTAATGTACCAAAGCTGGACTTAGACATAATTTCACTCTCACAACATTATGGCTGGTTGGAGACAGTCCGAACCACAAGTACCGGGACCATGGTTCTGGGCGTATACTGGGGGGGACGGGGACGACTCCCATTAACCCCTGACAATACCGGGGATACGCTTATCACAATGCCTTTCTGGTCTGTGCTGAAGCAGGGCATTCTGGCAGCCAAGTGGCTTGACCTTTATTAGTGAGCCTGGTTACCCCCTCTCGGAACCACAGACTTAAAAATCGCCAGCTCATATACAGTGCATAAAATATATTTATATATATACCCTTATACACCATTTTAATAAAAAATATCACAAAATTCTTCTAAGTCCCTCGGGAAGAGTGAAAGACACGCACGTTCATTTTCAGAGCTCCTAGATCTTCCTATAAGAAGTTAGCCAAAAAGTAGCTTCGAAAAACGCTTAGGGTAAGTTTTAGAGTTGCTTCTAATGTACCAAAGCTGGACTTAGACATAATTTCACTCTCACAACATTATGGCTGGTTGGAGACAGTCCGAACCACAAGTACCGGGACCATGGTTCTGGGCGTATACTGGGGGGGGGGACGACTCCCATTAACCCCTGACAATACCGGGGATACGCTTATCACAATGCCTTTCTGGTCTGTGCTGAAGCAGGGCATTCTGGCAGCAAAGTGGCTTGACCTTTATTAGTGAGCCTGGTTACCCCCTCTCGGAACCACAGACATAGAAATCGCCAGCTCATATACAGTGCATAAAATATATTTATATATATACCCTTATACACCATTTTAATAAAAAATATCACAAAATTCTTCTAAGTTCCTCGGAAAGAGTGAAAGACGCGCACGTTCATTCTGAGAGCTCCTAGACCTTCCTATAAGAAGTTAGCCAAAAAGTAGCTTCGAAAAACGCTTAGGTTAAGTTTCAGAGTTGCTTCTAATGTACCAAAGCTGGACTTAGACATAATTTCACTCTCACAACATTATGGCTGGTTGGAGACACTCCGAACCACAAGTACCGGGTCCATGGTTCTGGGCGTATACTGGGGGGACGGGGACGACTCCCATTAACCCCTGACTATACCGGGGATACGCTTATCACAATGCCTTTCTGGTCTGTGCTGAAGCAGGGCATTCTGGAAGCCAAGTGGCTTGACCTTTATTAGTGAGCCTGGTTACCCCCTCTCGGAACCACAGACTTAGAAATCGCAAGCTCATATACAGTGCATAAAATATATATATATATATACCCTTATACACCAATTTAATAAAAAATATCACAAAATTCTTCTAAGTCCCTCGGGAAGAGTGAAAGACGCGCACGTTCATTTTCAGAGCTCCTAGACCTTCCTATAAGAAGTTAGCCAAAAAGTAGCTTCGAAAAACGCTTAGGTTAAGTTTCAGAGGTGCTTCTAATGTACCAAAGCTGGACTTAGACATACAGTAATTTCACTCTCACAACATTATGGCTGGTTGGAGACAGTCCGAACCACAAGTACCGGGTCCATGGTTCTGGGCGTATACTGGGGGGACGGGGACGACTCCCATTAACCCCTGACTATACCGGGGATACGCTTATCACAATGCCTTTCTGGTCTGTGCTGAAGCAGGGCATTCTGGCAGCCAAGTGGCTTGACCTTTATTAGTGAGCCTGGTTACCCCCTCTCGGAACCACAGACTTAGAAATCGCCAGCTCATATACAGTGCATACAATATATTTATATAATATATTTATATATATACCCTTATACACCATTTTAATAAAAAATATCACAAAATTCTTCTAAGTCCCTCGGGAAGAGTGAAAGACGTGCACGTTCATTTTCAGAGCTCCTAGACCTTCCTATAAGAAGTTAGCCAAAAAGTAGATTCGAAAAACGCTTAGGTTAAGTTTCAGAGTTGCTTCTAATGTACCAAAGCTGGACTTAGACATAATTTCACTCTCACAACATTATGGCTGGTTGGAGACAGTCCGAACCACAAGTACCGGGTCCATGGTGCTGGGCGTATACTGGGGGGACGGGGACGACTCCCATTAACCAATGACTATACCGGGGATACGCTTATCACAATGCCTTTCTGGTCTGTGCTGAAGCAGGGCATTCTGGCAGCCAAGTGGCTTGACCTTTATTAGTGAGCCTGGTTACCCCCTCTCGGAACCACAGACTTAGAAATCGCCAGCTCATATACTGTACAGTGCATAAAATATATTTATATAATATATTTATATATATACCCTTATACACCATTTTAATAAAAAATATCACAAAATTCTTTTAATTCCCTCGGGAAGAGTAAAAGACGCGCACGTTCATTTTCAGAGCTTCTAGACCTTCCTATAAGAAGTTAGCCAAAAAGTAGCTTCGAAAAACGCTTAGGTTAAGTTTCAGAGTTGCTTCTAATGTACCAAAGCTGGACTTAGACATAATTTCACTCTCACAACATTATGGCTGGTTGGAGACAGTCCGAACCACAAGTACCGGGTCGATGGTTCTGGGCGTATACTGGGGGGACGGGGATGACTCCCATTAACCCCTGACTATACCGGGGATACGCTTATCACAATGCCTTTCTGGTCTGTGCTGAAGCAGGGCATTCTGTCAGCCAAGTGGCTTGACCTTTATTAGTGAGCCTGGTTACCCCCTCTCGGAACCACAGACTTAGAAATCGCCAGCTCATATACAGTGCATAAAATATATTTAAATATATACCCTTATACACCATTTTAATAAAAAATTATCACACAATTCTTCTAAGTACCTCGGGAAGAGTGAAAGATGCGCACGTTCATTTTCAGAGCTCCTAGACCTTCCTATAAGAAGTTAGCCAAAAAGTAGCTTCGAAAAACGCTTAGGTTAAGTTTGAGAGTTGCTTCTAATGTACCAAAGCTGGACTTAGACATAATTTCACTCTCACAACATTATGGCTGGTTGGAGACAGTCCGAACTACAAGTACCGGGTCCATGGTTCTGGGCGTATACTGGGGGGACGGGGACGACTCCCATTAACCCCTGACTATACCGTGGATACGCTTATCACAATGCCTTTCTGGTCTGTGCTGAAGCAGGGCATTCTGGCAGCCAAGTGGCTTGACCTTTATTAGTGAGCCTGGTTACCCCCTCTCGGAACCACAGACTTAGAAATCGCCAGCTCATATACAGTGCATAAAATATATTTATATATATATATATACCCTTATACACCATTTTAATAAAAAATATCACAAAACTCTTCTAAGTCCCTCGGGAAGAGTAAAAGACGCGCACGTTCATTTTCAGAGCTCCTAGACCTTCCTTTAAGAAGTTAGCCAAAAAGTAGCTTCGAAAAACGCTTAGGTTAAGTTTCAGAGTTGCTTCTAATGTACCAAAGCTGGACTTAGACATAATTTCACTCTCACAACATTATGGCTGGTTGGAGACAGTCCGAACCACAAGTACCGGGTCCATGGTTCTGGGCGTATACTGGGGGGACGGGGACGACTCCCATTAACCCCTGACTATATTTGGGATACGCTTATCACAATGCCTTTCTGGTCTGTGCTGAAGCAGGGCATTCTGGCAGCCAAGTGGCTTGACCTTTATTAGTGAGCCTGGTTACCCCCTCTCGGAACCACAGACTTAGAAATCGCCAGCTCATATACAGTGCATAAAATATATTTATATAATATATTTATATACTGTATATATACCCTTATACACCATTTTAATAAAAAATATAACAAAATTCTTCTAAGTCCCTCGGGAAGAGTGAAAGACGCGCACGTTCATTTTCAGAGCTCCTAGACCTTCCTATAAGAAGTTAGCCAAAAAGTAGCTTCGAAAAACGCTTAGGTTAAGTTTCAGAGTTGCTTCTAATGTACCAAAGCTGGACTTAGACATAATTTCACTCTCACAACATTATGGCTGGTTGGAGACAGTCCGAACCACAAGTACCGGGACCATGGTTCTGGGCGTATACTGGGGGGGACGGGGACGACTCCCATTAACCCCTGACAATACCGGGGATACGCTTATCACAATGCCTTTCTGGTCTGTGCTGAAGCAGGGCATTCTGGCAGCCAAGTGGCTTGACCTTTATTAGTGAGCCTGGTTACCCCCTCTCGGAACCACAGACTTAAAAATCGCCAGCTCATATACAGTGCATAAAATATATTTATATATATACCCTTATACACCATTTTAATAAAAAATATCACAAAATTCTTCTAAGTCCCTCGGGAAGAGTGAAAGACACGCACGTTCATTTTCAGAGCTCCTAGATCTTCCTATAAGAAGTTAGCCAAAAAGTAGCTTCGAAAAACGCTTATGGTAAGTTTTAGAGTTGCTTCTAATGTACCAAAGCTGGACTTAGACATAATTTCACTCTCACAACATTATGGCTGGTTGGAGACAGTCCGAACCACAAGTACCGGGACCATGGTTCTGGGCGTATACTGGGGGGGGGGACGACTCCCATTAACCCCTGACAATACCGGGGATACGCTTATCACAATGCCTTTCTGGTCTGTGCTGAAGCAGGGCATTCTGGCAGCAAAGTGGCTTGACCTTTATTAGTGAGCCTGGTTACCCCCTCTCGGAACCACAGACATAGAAATCGCCAGCTCATATACAGTGCATAAAATATATTTATATATATACCCTTATACACCATTTTAATAAAAAATATCACAAAATTCTTCTAAGTTCCTCGGAAAGAGTGAAAGACGCGCACGTTCATTCTGAGAGCTCCTAGACCTTCCTATAAGAAGTTAGCCAAAAAGTAGCTTCGAAAAACGCTTAGGTTAAGTTTCAGAGTTGCTTCTAATGTACCAAAGCTGGACTTAGACATAATTTCACTCTCACAACATTATGGCTGGTTGGAGACAGTCCGAACCACAAGTACCGGGTCCATGGTTCTGGGCGTATACTGGGGGGACGGGGACGACTCCCATTAACCCCTGACTATACCGGGGATACGCTTATCACAATGCCTTTCTGGTCTGTGCTGAAGCAGGGCATTCTGGCAGCCAAGTGGCTTGACCTTTATTAGTGAGCCTGGTTACCCCCTCTCGGAACCACAGACTTAGAAATCGCAAGCTCATATACAGTGCATAAAATATATATATATATATACCCTTTTACACCAATTTAATAAAAAATATCACAAAATTCTTCTAAGTCCCTCGGGAAGAGTGAAAGACGCGCACGTTCATTTTCAGAGCTCCTAGACCTTCCTATAAGAAGTTAGCCAAAAAGTAGCTTCGAAAAACGCTTAGGTTAAGTTTCAGAGTTGCTTCTAATGTACCAAAGCTGGACTTAGACATAATTTCACTCTCACAACATTATGGCTGGTTGGAGACAGTCCGAACCACAAGTACCGGGTCGATGGTTCTGGGCGTATACTGGGGGGACGACGACGACTCCCATTAACCCCTGACTATACCGGGGATACGCTTATCACAATGCCTTTCTGGTCTGTGCTGAAGCAGGGCATTCTGGCAGCCAAGTGGCTTGACCTTTATTAGTGAGCCTGGTTACCCCCTCTCGGAACCACAGACTTAGAAATCGCCAGCTCATATACAGTGCATAAAATATATATATATATATATATATATATACCCTTATACACCATTTTAATAAAAAATATCACAAAATTCTTCTAAGTCCCTCGGGAAGAGTGAAAGACGCGCACGTTCATTTTCAGAGCTCCTAGACCTTCCTATAAGAAGTTAGCCAAAAAGTAGCTTCGAAAAACGCTTAGGTTAAGTTTCAGAGTTGCTTCTAATGTACCAAAGCTGGACTTAGACATAATTTTACTCTCACAACATTATGGCTGGTTGGAGACAGTCCGAACCACAAGTACCGGGTCCATGGTTCTGGGCGTATACTGGGGGGACGGGGACGACTCCCTTTAACCCCTGACTATACCGGGGATACGCTTATCACAATGCCTTTCTGGTCTGTGCTGAAGCAGGGCATTCTGGCAACCAAGTGGCTTGACCTTTATTAGTGAGCCTGGTTACCCCCTCTCGGAACCACAGACTTAGAAATCGCCAGCTCATATACAGTGCATAAAATATATTTATATATACAGTATACCCTTATACACCATTTTAATAAAAAAATATCACAAAATTCTTCTAAGTCCCTCGGGAAGAGTGAAAGACGCGCACGTTCATTTTGAGAGCTCCTAGACCTTCCTATAAGAAGTTAGCCAAAAAGTAGCTTCGAAAAACGCTTAGGTTAAGTTTCAGAGTTGCTTCTAATGTACCAAAGCTGGACTTAGACATAATTTCACTCTCACAACATTATGGCTGGTTGGAGATAGTCCGAACCACAAGTACCGGGTCCATAATTCTGGGCGTATACTGGGGGGACGGGGACGACTCCCATTAACCCCTGACTATACCGGGGAAACGCTTATCACAATGCCTTTCTGGTCTGTGCTGAAGCAGGGCATTCTGGCAGCCAAGTGGCTTGACCTTTATAAGTGAGCCTGGTTACCCCCTCTCGGAACCACAGACTTATAAATCGCCAGCTCATATACAGTGCATAATATCTATATATATATACCCTTATACACCATTTTAATAAAAAATATCACAAAATTCTTCTAAGTCCCTCGAAAAGAGTGAAAGACTCGCACGTTCATTTTCAGAGTTCCTAGACCTTCCTATAAGAAGTTAGCCAAAAAGTAGCTTCGAAAAACGCTTAGGGTAAGTTTTAGAGTTGCTTCTAATGTACCAAAGCTGGACTTAGACATAATTTCACTCTCACAACATTATGGCTGGTTGGAGACAGTCCGAACCACAAGTACCGGGACCATGGTTCTGGGCGTATACTGGGGGGGACGGGGACGACTCCCATTAACCCCTGACAATACCGGGGATACGCTTATCACAATGCCTTTCTGGTCTGTGCTGAAGCAGGGCATTCTGGCAGCCAAGTGGCTTGACCTTTATTAGTGAGCCTGGTTACCCCCTCTCGGAACCACAGACATAGAAATCGCCAGCTCATATACAATGCATAAAATATATTTATATATATACCCTTATACACCATTTTAATAAAAAATATCACAAAATTCTTCTAAGTCCCTCGGAAAGAGTGAAAGATGCGCACGTTCATTTTGAGAGCTCCTAGACCTTCCTATAAGAAGTTAGCCAAAAAGTAGCTTCGAAAAACGCTTAGGTTAAGTTTCAGAGTTGCTTCTAATGTACCAAAGCTGGACTTAGACATAATTTCACTCTCACAACATTATGGCTGGTTGGAGACAGTCCGAACCACAAGTACCGGGTCCATGGTTCTGGGCGTATACTGGGGGGACGACGACGACTCCCATTAACCCCTGACTATACCGGGGATACGCTTATCACAATGCCTTTCTGGTCTGTGCTGAAGCAGGGCATTCTGGCAGCCAAGTGGCTTGACCTTTATTAGTTAGCCTGGTTACCCCCTCTCGGAACCACAGACTTAGAAAGCGCCAGCTCATATACAGTGCATAAAATATATTTATATATATATACCCTTATACACCATTTTAATAAAAAATATCACAAAATTCTTCTAAGTCCCTCGGGAAGAGTGAAAGACAGGCACATTCATTTTCAGAGCTCGTAGACCTTCCTATAAGAAGTTAGCCAAAAAGTAGCTTCGAAAAACGCTTAGGTTAAGTTTCAGAGTTGCTTCTAATGTACCAAAGCTGGACTTAGACATAATTTCACTCTCACAACATTATGGCTGGTTGGAGACAGTCCGAACCACAAGTACCGGGTCCATGGTTCTGGCCGTATACTGGGGGGACGGGGACGACTCCCATTAACCCCTGACTATACCGGGGATACGCTTATCACAATGCCTTTCTGGTCTGTGCTGAAGCAGGGCATTCTGGCAGCCAAGTGGCTTGACCTTTATTAGTAAGCCTGGTTACTCCCTCTCGGAACCACAGACTTAGAAATCGCCAGCTCATATACAGTGCATAAAATATATTTATATATATACCCTTATACACCATTTTAATAAAAATTATCACAAAATTCTTCTAAGTCCCTCGGAAAGAGTGAAAGACGCGCACGTTCATTTTGAGAGCTCCTAGACCTTCCTATAAGAAGTTAGCCAAAAAGTAGCTTCGAAAAACGCTTAGGTTAAGTTTCAGAGTTGCTTCTAATGTACCAAAGCTGGACTTAGACATAATTTCACTCTCACAACATTATGGCTGGTTGGAGACAGTCCGAACCACAAGTACCGGGTCCATGGTTCTGGGCGTATACTGGGGGGATGACGACGACTCCCATTAACCCCTGACTATACCGGGGATACGCTTATCACAATGCCTTTCTGGTCTGTGCTGAAGCAGGGCATTCTGGCAGCCAAGTGGCTTGACCTTTATTAGTGAGCCTGGTTACCCCCTCTCGGAACCACAGACTTAGAAATCGCCAGCTCATATACAGTGCATAAAATATATTTATATATATATACCCTTATACACCATTTTAATAAAAAATATCACAAAATTCTTCTAAGTCCCTCGGGAAGAGTGAAAGACAGGCACATTCATTTTCAGAGCTCCTAGACCTTCCTATAAGAAGTTAGCCAAAAAGTAGCTTCGAAAAACGCTTAGGTTAAGTTTCAGAGTTGCTTCTAATGTACCAAAGCTGGACTTAGACATAATTTCACTCTCACAACATTATGGCTGGTTGGAGACAGTCCGAACCACAAGTACCGGGTCCATGGTTCTGGCCGTATACTGGGGGGACGGGGACGACTCCCATTAACCCCTGACTATACCGGGGATACGCTTATCACAATGCCTTTCTGGTCTGTGCTGAAGCAGGGCATTCTGGCAGCCAAGTGGCTTGACCTTTATTAGTAAGCCTGGTTACTCCCTCTCGGAACCACAGACTTAGAAATCGCCAGCTCATATACAGTGCATAAAATATATTTATATATATACCCTTATACACCATTTTAATAAAAATTATCACAAAATTCTTCTAAGTCCCTCGGGAAGAGTGAAAGACGCGCACGTTCATTTTCAGAGCTCCTAGACCTTCCTATAAGAAGTTAGCCAAAAAGTAGCTTCGAAAAACGCCTAGGGTAAGTTTCAGAGTTGCTTCTAATGTACCAAAGCTGGACTTAGACATAATTTTACTCTCACAACATTATGGCTGGTTGGAGACAGTCCGAACCACAAGTACCGGGTCCATGGTTCTGGGCGTATACTGGGGGGACGGGGACGACTCCCATTAACCCCTGACTATACCGGGGATACGCTTATCACAATGCCTTTCTGGTCTGTGCTGAAGCAGGGCATTCTGGCAGCCAAGTGGCTTGACCTTTATTAGTAAGCCTGGTTACTCCCTCTCGGAACCACAGACTTAGAAATCGCCAGCTCATATACAGTGCATAAAATATATTTATATATATACCCTTATACACCATTTTAATAAAAATTATCACAAAATTCTTCTAAGTCCCTCGGGAAGAGGGAAAGACAGGCACATTCATTTTCAGAGCTCCTAGACCTTCCTATAAGAAGTTAGCCAAAAAGTAGCTTCGAAAAACGCTTAGGTTAAGTTTCAGAGTTGCTTCTAATGTACCAAAGCTGGACTTAGACATAATTTCACTCTCACAACATTATGGCTGGTTGGAGACAGTCCGAACCACAAGTACCGGGTCCATGGTTCTGGCCGTATACTGGGGGGACGGGGACGACTCCCATTAACCCCTGACTATACCGGGGATACGCTTATCACAATGCCTTTCTGGTCTGTGCTGAAGCAGGGCATTCTGGCAGCCAAGTGGCTTGACCTTTATTAGTAAGCCTGGTTACTCCCTCTCGGAACCACAGACTTAGAAATCGCCAGCTCATATACAGTGCATAAAATATATTTATATATACCCTTATACACCATTTTAATAAAAATTATCACAAAATTCTTCTAAGTCCCTCGGGAAGAGTGAAAGACGCGCACGTTCATTTTCAGAGCTCCTAGACCTTCCTATAAGAAGTTAGCCAAAAAGTAGCTTCGAAAAACGCTTAGGGTAAGTTTCAGAGTTGCTTCTAATGTACCAAAGCTGGACTTAGACATAATTTTACTCTCACAACATTATGGCTGGTTGTAGACAGTCCGAACCACAAGTACCGGGTCCATGGTTCTGGGCGTATACTGGGGGGACGGGGACGACTCCCATTAACCCCTGACTATACCGGGGATACGCTTATCACAATGCCTTTCTGGTCTGTGCTGAAGTAGGGCGTGCTGCAACCAAGTGGCTTGACCTTTATTAGTGAGCCTGGTTACCCCCTCTCGGAACCACAGACTTAGAAATCGCCAGCATATATACAGTGCATAAAATATATTTATATATATATATATACCCTTATTCCCCATTTTAATACAAAATATCACAAAATTCTTCTAAGTCCCTCGGGAAGAGTGAAAGATGCGCACGTTCATTTTGAGAGCTCCTAGACCTTCCTATAAGAAGTTAGCCAAAAAGTAGCTTCGAAAAACGCTTAGGTTAAGTTTCAGAGTTGCTTCTAATGTACCAAAGCTGGACTTAGACATAATTTCACTCTCACAACATTATGGCTGGTTGGAGACACTCCGAACCACAAGTACCGGGTCCATGGTTCTGGGCGTATACTGGGGGGACGACGACGACTCCCATTAACCCCTGACTATACCGGGGAAACGCTTATCACAATGCCTTTCTGGTCTGTGCTGAAGCAGGGCATTCTGGCAGCCAAAAGGCTTGACCTTTATTAGTGAGCCTGGTTACCCCCTCTCGGAACCACAGACTTAGAAATCGCCAGCTCATATACAGTGCATAAAATATATATATATATATATACCCTTATACACCATTTTAATAAAAAATATCACAAAATTCTTCTAAGTCCCTCGGGAAGAGTGATAGACGCGCACGTTCATTTTGAGAGCTCCTAGACCTTCCTATAAGAAGTTAGCCAAAAAGTAGCTTCGAAAAACGCTTAGGTTAAGTTTCAGAGTTGCTTCTAATGTACCAAAGCTGGACTTAGACATAATTTCACTCTCACAACATTATGGCTGGTTGGAGACAGTCCGAACCACAAGTACCGGGTCCATGGTTCTGGCCGTATACTGGGGGGACGGGGACGACTCCCATTAACCCCTGACTATACCGGGGATACGCTTATCACAATGCCTTTCTGGTCTGTGCTGAAGCAGGGCATTCTGGCAGCCAAGTGGCTTGACCTTTATTAGTGAGCCTGGTTACCCCCTCTCGGAACCACAGACTTAGAAATCGCCAGCTCATATACAGTGCATAAAATATATTTATATATATATATACCCTTATACACCATTTTAATAAAAAATATCACAAAATTCTTCTAAGTCCCTCGGGAAGAGTGAAAGACAGGCACATTCATTTTCAGAGCTCCTAGACCTTCCTATAAGAAGTTAGCCAAAAAGTAGCTTCGAAAAACGCTTAGGTTAAGTTTCAGAGTTGCTTCTAATGTACCAAAGCTGGACTTAGACATAATTTCACTCTCACAACATTATGGCTGGTTGGAGACAGTCCGAACCACAAGTACCGGGTCCATGGTTCTGGCCGTATACTGGGGGGACGGGGACGACTCCCATTAACCCCTGACTATACCGGGGATACGCTTATCACAATGCCTTTCTGGTCTGTGCTGAAGCAGGGCATTCTGGCACCAAGTGGCTTGACCTTTATTAGTGAGCCTGGTTACCCCCTCTCGGAACCACAGACTTAGAAATCGCCAGCTCATATACAGTGCATAAAATATATTTATATATATATACCCTTATACACCATTTTAATAAAAAATATCACAAAATTCTTCTAAGTCCCTCGGGAAGAGTGAAAGACAGGCACATTCATTTTCAGAGCTCCTAGACCTTCCTATAAGAAGTTAGCCAAAAAGTAGCTTCCAAAAACGCTTAGGTTAAGTTTCAGAGTTGCTTCTAATGTACCAAAGCTGGACTTAGACATAATTTCACTCTCACAACATTATGTCTGGTTGGAGACAGTCCGAACCACAAGTACCGGGTCCATGGTTCTGGCCGTATACTGGGGGGACGGGGACGACTCCCATTAACCCCTGACTATACCGGGGATACGCTTATCACAATGCCTTTCTGGTCTGTGCTGAAGCAGGGCATTCTGGCACCAAGTGGCTTGACCTTTATTAGTGAGCCTGGTTACCCCCTCTCGGAACCACAGACTTAGAAATCGCCAGCTCATATACAGTGCATAAAATATATTTATATATATACCCTTATACACCATTTTAATAAAAATTATCACAAAATTCTTCTAAGTCCCTCGGGAAGAGTGAAAGACGCGCACGTTCATTTTCAGAGCTCCTAGACCTTCCTATAAGAAGTTAGCCAAAAAGTAGCTTCGAAAAACGCTTAGGGTAAGTTTCAGAGTTGCTTCTAATGTACCAAAGCTGGACTTAGACATAATTTCACTCTCACAACATTATGGCTGGTTGGAGACAGTCCGAACCACAAGTACCGGGTCCATGGTTCTGGGCGTATACTGGGGGGACGGGGACGACTCCCATTAACCCCTGACTATACCGGGGATACGCTTATCACAATGCCTTTCTGGTCTGTGCTGAAGTAGGGCGTGCTGCAACCAAGTGGCTTGACCTTTATTAGTGAGCCTGGTTACCCCCTCTCGGAACCACAGACTTAGAAATCGCCAGCATATATACAGTGCATAAAATATATTTATATATATATATACCCTTATTCCCCATTTTAATACAAAATATCACAAAATTCTTCTAAGTCCCTCGGGAAGAGTGAAAGATGCGCACATTCATTTTGAGAGCTCCTAGACCTTCCTATAAGAAGTTAGCCAAAAAGTAGCTTCGAAAAACGCTTAGGTTAAGTTTCAGAGTTGCTTCTAATGCACCAAAGCTGGACTTAGACATAATTTCACTCTCACAACATTATGGCTGGTTGGAGACACTCCGAACCACAAGTACCGGGTCCATGGTTCTGGGCGTATACTGGGGGG
This sequence comes from Ascaphus truei, assembly GCF_040206685.1. Taxonomy (NCBI): domain Eukaryota; kingdom Metazoa; phylum Chordata; class Amphibia; order Anura; family Ascaphidae; genus Ascaphus; species Ascaphus truei. The sequence goes on from NC_134483.1 coordinate 285,611,685, forward strand.
GACGGGGACGACTCCCATTAACCCCTGACAATACCGGGGATACGCTTATCACAATGCCTTTCTGGTCTGTGCTGAAGCAGGGCATTCTGGCAGACAAGTGGCTTGACCTTTATTAGTGAGCCTGGTTACCCCCTCTCGGAACCACAGACATAGAAATCGCCAGCTCATATACAATGCATAAAATATATTTATAAATATACCCTTATACACCATTTTAATAAAAAATATCACAAAATACTTCTAAGTCCCTCGGAAAGAGTGAAAGACGCGCATGTTCATTTTGAGAGCTCCTAGACCTTCCTATAAGAAGTTAGCCAAAAAGTAGCTTCGAAAAACGCTTAGGTTAAGTTTCAGAGTTGCTTCTAATGTACCAAAGCTGGACTTAGACATAATTTCACTCTCACAACATTATGGCTGGTTGGAGACAGTCCGAACCACAAGTACCGGGTCCATGGTTCTGGGCGTATACTGGGGGGACGACGACGACTCCCATTAACCCCTGACTATACCGGGGATACGCTTATCACAATGCCTTTCTGGTCTGTGCTGAAGCAGGGCATTCTGGCAGCCAAGTGGCTTGACCTTTATTAGTGAGCCTGGTTACCCCCTCTCGGAACCACAGACTTAGAAATCGCCAGCTCATATACAGTGCATAAAATATATTTATATATATATACCCTTATACACCATTTTAATAAAAAATATCACAAAATTCTTCTAAGTCCCTCGGGAAGAGTGAAAGACGCGCACATTCATTTTCAGAGCTCGTAGACCTTCCTATAAGATGTTAGCCAAAAAGTAGCTTCGAAAAACGCTTAGGGTAAGTTTCAGAGTTGCTTCTAATGTACCAAAGCTGGACTTAGACATAATTTCACTCTCACAACATTATGGCTGGTTGGAGACAGTCCGAACCACAAGTACAAGGTCCATGGTTCTGGGCGTATACTGGGGGGACGGGGATGACTCCCATTAACCCCTGACTATACCGGGGATACGCTTATCACAATGCCTTTCTGGTCTGTGCTGAAGTAGGGCGTGCTGGCAACCAAGTGGCTTGACCTTTATTAGTGAGCCTGGTTACCCCCTCTCGGAACCACAGACTTAGAAATCGCCAGCATATATACAGTGCATAAAATATATTTATATATATATATACCCTTATTCCCCATTTTAATACAAAATATCACAAAATTCTTCTAAGTCCCTCGGGAAGAGTGAAAGACGCGCACGTTCATTTTGAGAGCTCCTAGACCTTCCTATAAGAAGTTAGCCAAAAAGTAGCTTCGAAAAACGCTTAGGTTAAGTTTCAGAGTTGCTTCTAATGTACCAAAGCTGGACTTAGACATAATTTCACTCTCACAACATTATGGCTGGTTGGAGACAGTCCGAACCACAAGTACCGGGTCCATGGTTCTGGGCGTATACTGGGGGGACGACGACGACTCCCATTAACCCCTGACTATACCGGGGAAACGCTTATCACAATGCCTTTCTGGTCTGTGCTGAAGTAGGGCGTGCTGGCAACCAAGTGGCTTGACCTTTATTAGTGAGCCTGGTTACCCCCTCTCGGAACCACAGACTTAGAAATCGCCAGCATATATACAGTGCATAAAATATATTTATATATATATATACCCTTATTCCCCATTTTAATACAAAATATCACAAAATTCTTCTAAGTCCCTCGGGAAGAGTGAAAGACGCGCACGTTCATTTTGAGAGCTCCTAAACCTTCCTATAAGAAGTTAGCCAAAAAGTAGCTTCGAAAAACGCTTAGGTTAAGTTTTAGAGTTGCTTCTAATGTACCAAAGCTGGACTTAGACATAATTTCACTCTCACAACATTATGGCTGGTTGGAGACAGTCCGAACCACAAGTACCGGGACCATGGTTCTGGGCGTATACTGGGGGGGACGGGGACGACTCCCATTAACCCCTGACAATACCGGGGATACACTTATCACAATGCCTTTCTAATCTGTGCTGAAGCAGGGCATTCTGGCAGCCAAGTGGCTTGACCTTTATTAGTGAGCCTGGTTACCCCCTCTCGGAACCACAGACATAGAAATCGCCAGCTCATATAAAATGCATAAAATATATTTATATATATACCCTTATACACCATTTTAATAAAAAATATCACAAAATACTTCTAAGTCCCTCGGAAAGAGTGAAAGACGCGCACGTTCATTTTGAGAGCTCCTAGACCTTCCTATAAGAAGTTAGCCAAAAAGTAGCTTCGAAAAACGCTTAGGTTAAGTTTCAGAGTTGCTTCTAATGTACCAAAGCTGGACTTAGACATAATTTCACTCTCACAACATTATGGCTGGTTGGAGACAGTCCGAACCACAAGTACCGGGTCCATGGTTCTGGGCGTATACTGGGGGGATGACGACGACTCCCATTAACCCCTGACTATACCGGGGATACGCTTATCACAATGCCTTTCTGGTCTGTGCTGAAGCAGGGCATTCTGGCAGCCAAGTGGCTTGACCTTTATTAGTGAGCCTGGTTACCCCCTCTCGGAACCACAGACTTAGAAATCGCCAGCTCATATACAGTGCATAAAATATATTTATATATATATACCCTTATACACCATTTTAATAAAAAATATCACAAAATTCTTCTAAGTCCCTCGGAAAGAGTGAAAGACGCGCACGTTCATTTTCAGAGCTCCTAGACCTTCCTATAAGAAGTTAGCCAAAAAGTAGCTTCGAAAAACGCTTATGGTAAGTTTCAGAGTTGCTTCTAATGTACCAAAGCTGGACTTAGACATAATTTCACTCTCACAACATTATGGCTGGTTGGAGACAGTCCGAACCACAAGTACCGGGTCGATGGTTCTGGGCGTATACTGGGGGGACGGGGACGACTCCCATTAACCCCTGACTATACCGGGGATACGCTTATCACAATGCCTTTCTGGTCTGTGCTGAAGTAGGGCGTGCTGGCAACCAAGTGGCTTGACCTTTATTAGTGAGCCTGGTTACCCCCTCTCGGAACCACAGACTTAGAAATCGCCAGCATATATACAGTGCATAAAATATATTTATATATATATATATACCCTTATTCCCCATTTTAATACAAAATATCACAAAATTCTTCTAAGTCCCTCGGGAAGAGTGAAAGATGCGCACGTTCATTTTGAGAGCTCCTAGACCTTCCTATAAGAAGTTAGCCAAAAAGTAGCTTCGAAAAACGCTTAGGTTAAGTTTCAGAGTTGCTTCTAATGTACCAAAGCTGGACTTAGACATAATTTCACTCTCACAACATTATGGCTGGTTGGAGACACTCCGAACCACAAGTACCGGGTCCATGGTTCTGGGCGTATACTGGGGGGACGACGACGACTCCCATTAACCCCTGACTATACCGGGGAAACGCTTATCACAATGCCTTTCTGGTCTGTGCTGAAGCAGGGCATTCTGGCAGCCAAAAGGCTTGACCTTTATTAGTGAGCCTGGTTACCCCCTCTCGGAACCACAGACTTAGAAATCGCCAGCTCATATACAGTGCATAAAATATATATATATATATATACCCTTATACACCATTTTAATAAAAAATATCACAAAATTCTTCTAAGTCCCTCGGGAAGAGTGATAGACGCGCACGTTCATTTTGAGAGCTCCTAGACCTTCCTATAAGAAGTTAGCCAAAAAGTAGCTTCGAAAAACGTTTAGGTTAAGTTTCAGAGTTGCTTCTAATGTACCAAAGCTGGACTTAGACATAATTTCACTCTCACAACATTATGGCTGGTTGGAGACAGTCCGAACCACAAGTACCGGGTCCATGGTTCTGGCCGTATACTGGGGGGACGGGGACGACTCCCATTAACCCCTGACTATACCGGGGATACGCTTATCACAATGCCTTTCTGGTCTGTGCTGAAGCAGGGCATTCTGGCAGCCAAGTGGCTTGACCTTTATTAGTGAGCCTGGTTACCCCCTCTCGGAACCACAGACTTAGAAATCGCCAGCTCATATACAGTGCATAAAATATATTTATATATATATACCCTTATACACCATTTTAATAAAAAATATCACAAAATTCTTCTAAGTCCCTCGGGAAGAGTGAAAGACAGGCACATTCATTTTCAGAGCTCCTAGACCTTCCTATAAGAAGTTAGCCAAAAAGTAGCTTCGAAAAACGCTTAGGTTAAGTTTCAGAGTTGCTTCTAATGTACCAAAGCTGGACTTAGACATAATTTCACTCTCACAACATTATGGCTGGTTGGAGACAGTCCGAACCACAAGTACCGGGTCCATGGTTCTGGCCGTATACTGGGGGGACGGGGACGACTCCCATTAACCCCTGACTATACCGGGGATACGCTTATCACAATGCCTTTCTGGTCTGTGCTGAAGCAGGGCATTCTGGCACCAAGTGGCTTGACCTTTATTAGTGAGCCTGGTTACCCCCTCTCAGAACCACAGACTTAGAAATCGCCAGCTCATATACAGTGCATAAAATATATTTATATATATATACCCTTATACACCATTTTAATAAAAAATATCACAAAATTCTTCTAAGTCCCTCGGGAAGAGTGAAAGACAGGCACATTCATTTTCAGAGCTCCTAGACCTTCCTATAAGAAGTTAGCCAAAAAGTAGCTTCCAAAAACGCTTAGGTTAAGTTTCAGAGTTGCTTCTAATGTACCAAAGCTGGACTTAGACATAATTTCACTCTCACAACATTATGGCTGGTTGGAGACAGTCCGAACCACAAGTACCGGGTCCATGGTTCTGGCCGTATACTGGGGGGACGGGGACGACTCCCATTAACCCCTGACTATACCGGGGATACGCTTATCACAATGCCTTTCTGGTCTGTGCTGAAGCAGGGCATTCTGGCACCAAGTGGCTTGACCTTTATTAGTGAGCCTGGTTACCCCCTCTCGGAACCACAGACTTAGAAATCGCCAGCTCATATACAGTGCATAAAATATATTTATATATATACCCTTATACACCATTTTAATAAAAATTATCACAAAATTCTTCTAAGTCCCTCGGGAAGAGTGAAAGACGCGCACGTTCATTTTCAGAGCTCCTAGACCTTCCTATAAGAAGTTAGCCAAAAAGTAGCTTCGAAAAACGCTTAGGGTAAGTTTCAGAGTTGCTTCTAATGTACCAAAGCTGGACTTAGACATAATTTCACTCTCACAACATTATGGCTGGTTGGAGACAGTCCGAACCACAAGTACCGGGTCCATGGTTCTGGGCGTATACTGGGGGGACGGGGACGACTCCCATTAACCCCTGACTATACCGGGGATACGCTTATCACAATGCCTTTCTGGTCTGTGCTGAAGTAGGGCGTGCTGCAACCAAGTGGCTTGACCTTTATTAGTGAGCCTGGTTACCCCCTCTCGGAACCACAGACTTAGAAATCGCCAGCATATATACAGTGCATAAAATATATTTATATATATATATACCCTTATTCCCCATTTTAATACAAAATATCACAAAATTCTTCTAAGTCCCTCGGGAAGAGTGAAAGATGCGCACATTCATTTTGAGAGCTCCTAGACCTTCCTATAAGAAGTTAGCCAAAAAGTAGCTTCGAAAAACGCTTAGGTTAAGTTTCAGAGTTGCTTCTAATGCACCAAAGCTGGACTTAGACATAATTTCACTCTCACAACATTATGGCTGGTTGGAGACACTCCGAACCACAAGTACCGGGTCCATGGTTCTGGGCGTATACTGGGGGGGACGGGGACGACTCCCATTAACCCCTGACAATACCGGGGATACGCTTATCACAATGCCTTTCTGGTCTGTGCTGAAGCAGGGCATTCTGGCAGACAAGTGGCTTGACCTTTATTAGTGAGCCTGGTTACCCCCTCTCGGAACCACAGACATAGAAATCGCCAGCTCATATACAATGCATAAAATATATTTATAAATATACCCTTATACACCATTTTAATAAAAAATATCTCAAAATACTTCTAAGTCCCTCGGAAAGAGTGAAAGACGCGCACGTTCATTTTGAGAGCTCCTAGACCTTCCTATAAGAAGTTAGCCAAAAAGTAGCTTCGAAAAACGCTTAGGTTAAGTTTCAGAGTTGCTTCTAATGTACCAAAGCTGGACTTAGACATAATTTCACTCTCACAACATTATGGCTGGTTGGAGACAGTCCGAACCACAAGTACCGGGTCCATGGTTCTGGGCGTATACTGGGGGGACGACGACGACTCCCATTAACCCCTGACTATACCGGGGAAACGCTTATCACAATGCCTTTCTGGTCTGTGCTGAAGTAGGGCGTGCTGGCAACCAAGTGGCTTGACCTTTATTAGTGAGCCTGGTTACCCCCTCTCGGAACCACAGACTTAGAAATCGCCAGCATATATACAGTGCATAAAATATATTTATATATATATATACCCTTATTCCCCATTTTAATACAAAATATCACAAAATTCTTCTAAGTCCCTCGGGAAGAGTGAAAGACGCGCACGTTCATTTTGAGAGCTCCTAAACCTTCCTATAAGAAGTTAGCCAAAAAGTAGCTTCGAAAAACGCTTAGGTTAAGTTTTAGAGTTGCTTCTAATGTACCAAAGCTGGACTTAGACATAATTTCACTCTCACAACATTATGGCTGGTTGGAGACAGTCCGAACCACAAGTACCGGGTCCATGGTTCTGGGCGTATACTGAGGGGACGACGACGACTCCCATTAACCCCTGACTATACCGGGGATACGCTTATCACAATGCCTTTCTGGTCTGTGCTGAAGCAGGGCATTCTGGCAGCCAAGTGGCTTGACCTTTATTAGTGAGCCTGGTTACCCCCTCTCGGAACCACAGACTTAGAAATCGCCAGCTCATATACAGTGCATAAAATATATTTATATATATATACCCTTATACACCATTTTAATAAAAAATATCACAAAATTCTTCTAAGTCCCTCGGGAAGAGTGAAAGACGCGCACATTCATTTTCAGAGCTCGTAGACCTTCCTATAAGATGTTAGCCAAAAAGTAGCTTCGAAAAACGCTTAGGGTAAGTTTCAGAGTTGCTTCTAATGTACCAAAGCTGGACTTAGACATAATTTCACTCTCACAACATTATGGCTGGTTGGAGACAGTCCGAACCACAAGTACAAGGTCCATGGTTCTGGGCGTATACTGGGGGGACGGGGATGACTCCCATTAACCCCTGACTATACCGGGGATACGCTTATCACAATGCCTTTCTGGTCTGTGCTGAAGTAGGGCGTGCTGGCAACCAAGTGGCTTGACCTTTATTAGTGAGCCTGGTTACCCCCTCTCGGAACCACAGACTTAGAAATCGCCAGCATATATACAGTGCATAAAATATATTTATATATATATATACCCTTATTCCCCATTTTAATACAAAATATCACAAAATTCTTCTAAGTCCCTCGGGAAGAGTGAAAGACGCGCACGTTCATTTTGAGAGCTCCTAGACCTTCCTATAAGAAGTTAGCCAAAAAGTAGCTTCGAAAAACGCTTAGGTTAAGTTTCAGAGTTGCTTCTAATGCACCAAAGCTGGACTTAGACATAATTTCACTCTCACAACATTATGGCTGGTTGGAGACACTCCGAACCACAAGTACCGGGTCCATGGTTCTGGGCGTATACTGGGGGGGACGGGGACGACTCCCATTAACCCCTGACAATACCGGGGATACGCTTATCACAATGCCTTTCTGGTCTGTGCTGAAGCAGGGCATTCTGGCAGACAAGTGGCTTGACCTTTATTAGTGAGCCTGGTTACCCCCTCTCGGAACCACAGACATAGAAATCGCCAGCTCATATACAATGCATAAAATATATTTATAAATATACCCTTATACACCATTTTAATAAAAAATATCTCAAAATACTTCTAAGTCCCTCGGAAAGAGTGAAAGACGCGCACGTTCATTTTGAGAGCTCCTAGACCTTCCTATAAGAAGTTAGCCAAAAAGTAGCTTCGAAAAACGCTTAGGTTAAGTTTCAGAGTTGCTTCTAATGTACCAAAGCTGGACTTAGACATAATTTCACTCTCACAACATTATGGCTGGTTGGAGACAGTCCGAACCACAAGTACCGGGTCCATGGTTCTGGGCGTATACTGGGGGGACGACGACGACTCCCATTAACCCCTGACTATACCGGGGAAACGCTTATCACAATGCCTTTCTGGTCTGTGCTGAAGTAGGGCGTGCTGGCAACCAAGTGGCTTGACCTTTATTAGTGAGCCTGGTTACCCCCTCTCGGAACCACAGACTTAGAAATCGCCAGCATATATACAGTGCATAAAATATATTTATATATATATATACCCTTATTCCCCATTTTAATACAAAATATCACAAAATTCTTCTAAGTCCCTCGGGAAGAGTGAAAGACGCGCACGTTCATTTTGAGAGCTCCTAAACCTTCCTATAAGAAGTTAGCCAAAAAGTAGCTTCGAAAAACGCTTAGGTTAAGTTTTAGAGTTGCTTCTAATGTACCAAAGCTGGACTTAGACATAATTTCACTCTCACAACATTATGGCTGGTTGGAGACAGTCCGAACCACAAGTACCGGGTCCATGGTTCTGGGCGTATACTGAGGGGACGACGACGACTCCCATTAACCCCTGACTATACCGGGGATACGCTTATCACAATGCCTTTCTGGTCTGTGCTGAAGCAGGGCATTCTGGCAGCCAAGTGGCTTGACCTTTATTAGTGAGCCTGGTTACCCCGTCTCGGAACCACAGACTTAGAAATCGCCAGCTCATATACAGTGCATAAAATATATTTATATATATATACCCTTATACACCATTTTAATAAAAAATATCACAAAATTCTTCTAAGTCCCTCGGGAAGAGTGAAAGACAGGCACATTCATTTTCAGAGCTCCTAGACCTTCCTATAAGAAGTTAGCCAAAAAGTAGCTTCGAAAAACGCTTAGGTTAAGTTTCAGAGTTGCTTCTAATGTACCAAAGCTGGACTTAGACATAATTTCACTCTCACAACATTATGGCTGGTTGGAGACAGTCCGAACCACAAGTACCGGGTCCATGGTTCTGGCCGTATACTGGGGGGACGGGGACGACTCCCATTAACCCCTGACTATACCGGGGATACGCTTATCACAATGCCTTTCTGGTCTGTGCTGAAGCAGGGCATTCTGGCAGCCAAGTGGCTTGACCTTTATTAGTAAGCCTGGTTACTCCTTCTCGGAACCACAGACTTAGAAATCGCCAGCTCATATACAGTGCATAAAATATATTTATATATATACCCTTATACACCATTTTAATAAAAATTATCACAAAATTCTTCTAAGTCCCTCGGGAAGAGTGAAAGACGCGCACGTTCATTTTCAGAGCTCCTAGACCTTCCTATAAGAAGTTAGCCAAAAAGTAGCTTCGAAAAACGCTTAGGGTAAGTTTCAGAGTTGCTTCTAATGTACCAAAGCTGGACTTAGACATAATTTCACTCTCACAACATTATGGCTGGTTGGAGACAGTCCGAACCACAAGTACCGGGTCCATGGTTCTGGGCGTATACTGGGGGGACGGGGACGACTCCCATTAACCCCTGACTATACCGGGGATACGCTTATCACAATGCCTTTCTGGTCTGTGCTGAAGCAGGGCATTCTGGCAGCCAAGTGGCTTGACCTTTATTAGTGAGCCTGGTTACCCCCTCTCGGAACCACAGACTTAGAAATCGCAAGCTCATATACAGTGCATACAATATATTTATATAATATATTTATATATATACCCTTATACACCATTTTAATAAAAAATATCACAAAATTCTTCTAAGTCCCTCGGGAAGAGTGAAAGACGCGCACGTTCATTTTGAGAGCTCCTAGACCTTCCTATAAGAAGTTAGCCAAAAAGTAGCTTCGAAAAACGCTTAGGTTAAGTTTCAGAGTTGCTTCTAATGTACCAAAGCTGGACTTAGACATAATTTCACTCTCACAACATTATGGCTGGTTGGAGACACTCCGAACCACAAGTACCGGGTCCATGGTTCTGGGCGTATACTGGGGGGACGACGACGACTCCCATTAACCCCTGACTATACCGGGGAAACGCTTATCACAATGACTTTCTGGTCTGTGCTGAAGCAGGGCATTCTGGCAGCCAAGTGGCTTGACCTTTATTAGTGAGCCTGGTTACCCCTTCTCGGAACCACAGACATAGAAAACGCCAGCTCATATACAACGCATAAAATATATTTATATATATACCCTTATACACCATTTTAATAAAAAATATCACAAAATACTTCTAAGTCCCTCGGAAAGAGTGAAAGACGCGCACGTTCATTTTGAGAGCTCCTAGACCTTCCTATAAGAAGTTAGCCAAAAAGTAGCTTCGAAAAACGCTTAGGTTAAGTTTCAGAGTTGCTTCTAATGTACCAAAGCTGGACTTAGACATAATTTCACTCTCACAACATTATGGCTGGTTGGAGACAGTCCGAACCACAAGTACCGGGTCCATGGTTCTGGGCGTATACTGAGGGGACGACGACGACTCCCATTAACCCCTGACTATACCGGGGATACGCTTATCACAATGCCTTTCTGGTCTGTGCTGAAGCAGGGCATTCTGGCAGCCAAGTGGCTTGACCTTTATTAGTGAGCCTGGTTACCCCTTCTCGGAACCACAGACATAGAAATCGCCAGCTCATATACAGTGCATAAAATATATTTATATATATACCCTTATACACCATTTTAATAAAAATTATCACAAAATTCTTCTAAGTCCCTCGGGAAGAGTGAAAGACGCGCACGTTCATTTTCAGAGCTCCTAGACCTTCCTATAAGAAGTTAGCCAAAAAGTAGCTTCGAAAAACGCTTAGGGTAAGTTTCAGAGTTGCTTCTAATGTACCAAAGCTGGACTTAGACATAATTTCACTCTCACAACATTATGGCTGGTTGGAGACAGTCCGAACCACAAGTACCGGGTCCATGGTTCTGGGCGTATACTGGGGGGACGGGGACGACTCCCATTAACCCCTGACTATACCGGGGATACGCTTATCACAATGCCTTTCTGGTCTGTGCTGAAGCAGGGCATTCTGGCAGCCAAGTGGCTTGACCTTTATTAGTGAGCCTGGTTACCCCCTCTCGGAACCACAGACTTAGAAATCGCAAGCTCATATACAGTGCATACAATATATTTATATAATATATTTATATATATACCCTTATACACCATTTTAATAAAAAATATCACAAAATTCTTCTAAGTCCCTCGGGAAGAGTGAAAGACGCGCACGTTCATTTTGAGAGCTCCTAGACCTTCCTATAAGAAGTTAGCCAAAAAGTAGCTTCGAAAAACGCTTAGGTTAAGTTTCAGAGTTGCTTCTAATGTACCAAAGCTGGACTTAGACATAATTTCACTCTCACAACATTATGGCTGGTTGGAGACACTCCGAACCACAAGTACCGGGTCCATGGTTCTGGGCGTATACTGGGGGGACGACGACGACTCCCATTAACCCCTGACTATACCGGGGAAACGCTTATCACAATGACTTTCTGGTCTGTGCTGAAGCAGGGCATTCTGGCAGCCAAGTGGCTTGACCTTTATTAGTGAGCCTGGTTACCCCTTCTCGGAACCACAGACATAGAAAACGCCAGCTCATATACAACGCATAAAATATATTTATATATATACCCTTATACACCATTTTAATAAAAAATATCACAAAATACTTCTAAGTCCCTCGGAAAGAGTGAAAGACGCGCACGTTCATTTTGAGAGCTCCTAGACCTTCCTATAAGAAGTTAGCCAAAAAGTAGCTTCGAAAAACGCTTAGGTTAAGTTTCAGAGTTGCTTCTAATGTACCAAAGCTGGACTTAGACATAATTTCACTCTCACAACATTATGGCTGGTTGGAGACAGTCCGAACCACAAGTACCGGGTCCATGGTTCTGGGCGTATACTGAGGGGACGACGACGACTCCCATTAACCCCTGACTATACCGGGGATACGCTTATCACAATGCCTTTCTGGTCTGTGCTGAAGCAGGGCATTCTGGCAGCCAAGTGGCTTGACCTTTATTAGTGAGCCTGGTTACCCCGTCTCGGAACCACAGACTTAGAAATCGCCAGCTCATATACAGTGCATAAAATATATTTATATATATATACCCTTATACACCATTTTAATAAAAAATATCACAAAATTCTTCTAAGTCCCTCGGGAAGAGTGAAAGACAGGCACATTCATTTTCAGAGCTCCTAGACCTTCCTATAAGAAGTTAGCCAAAAAGTAGCTTCGAAAAACGCTTAGGTTAAGTTTCAGAGTTGCTTCTAATGTACCAAAGCTGGACTTAGACATAATTTCACTCTCACAACATTATGGCTGGTTGGAGACAGTCCGAACCACAAGTACCGGGTCCATGGTTCTGGCCGTATACTGGGGGGACGGGGACGACTCCCATTAACCCCTGACTATACCGGGGATACGCTTATCACAATGCCTTTCTGGTCTGTGCTGAAGCAGGGCATTCTGGCAGCCAAGTGGCTTGACCTTTATTAGTGAGCCTGGTTACCCCCTCTCGGAACCACAGACTTAGAAATCGCAAGCTCATATACAGTGCATACAATATATTTATATAATATATTTATATATATACCCTTATACACCATTTTAATAAAAAATATCACAAAATTCTTCTAAGTCCCTCGGGAAGAGTGAAAGACGTGCACGTTCATTTTCAGAGCTCCTAGACCTTCCTATAAGAAGTTAGCCAAAAAGTAGATTCGAAAAACGCTTAGGTTAAGTTTCAGAGTTGCTTCTAATGTACCAAAGCTGGACTTAGACATAATTTCACTCTCACAACATTATGGCTGGTTGGAGACAGTCCGAACCACAAGTACCGGGTCCATGGTGCTGGGCGTATACTGGGGGGACGGGGACGACTCCCATTAACCAATGACTATACCGGGGATACGCTTATCACAATGCCTTTCTGGTCTGTGCTGAAGCAGGGCATTCTGGCAGCCAAGTGGCTTGACCTTTATTAGTGAGCCTGGTTACCCACTCTCGGAACCACAGACTTAGAAATCGCCAGCTCATATACTGTACAGTGCATAAAATATATTTATATAATATATTTATATATATATACCCTTATACACCATTTTAATAAAAAATATCACAAAATTCTTCTAAGTCCCTTGGGAAGAGTGAAAGACGCGCACGTTCATTTTCAGAGCTCCTAGACCTTCCTATAAGAAGTTAGCCAAAAAGTAGCTTCGAAAAACGCTTAGGTTAAGTTTCAGAGTTGCTTCTAATGTACCAAAGCTGGACTTAGACATAATTTCACTCTCACAACATTATGGCTGGTTGGAGACAGTCCGAACCACAAGTACCGGGTCCATGGTTCTGGGCGTATACTGGGGGGACGACGACGACACCCATTAACCCCTGACTATACCGGGGAAACGCTTATCACAATGCCTTTCTGGTCTGTGCTGAAGCAGGGCATTCTGGCAGCCAAGTGGCTTGACCTTTATTAGTGAGCCTGGTTACCCCCTCTCGGAACCACAGACTTAGAAATCGCCAGCTCATATACAGTGCATAAAATATATATATATATATACCCTTATACACCATTTTAATAAAAAATATCACAAAATTCTTCTAAGTCCCTCGGGAAGAGTGAAAGACGTGCACGTTCATTTTCAGAGCTCCTAGACCTTCCTATAAGAAGTTACTGTAGCCAAAAAGTATCTTCGAAAAACGCTTAGGTTAAGTTTCAGAGTTGCTTCTAATGTACCAAAGCTGGACTTAGACATAATTTCACTCTCACAACATTATGGCTGGTTGGAGACAGTCCGAACCACAAGTACCGGGTCCATGGTGCTGGGGGTATACTGGGGGGACGGGGACGACTCCCATTAACCAATGACTATACCGGGGATACGCTTATCACAATGCCTTTCTGGTCTGTGCTGAAGCAGGGCATTCTGGCAGCCAAGTGGCTTGACCTTTATTAGTGAGCCTGGTTACCCCCTCTCGGAACCACAGACTTAGAAATCGCCAGCTCATATACTGTACAGTGCATAAAATATATTTATATAATATATTTATATATATATACCCTTATACACCATTTTAATAAAAAATATCACAAAATTCTTCTAAGTCCCTTGGGAAGAGTGAAAGACGCGCACGTTCATTTTCAGAGCTCCTAGACCTTCCTATAAGATGTTAGCCAAAAAGTAGCTTCGAAAAACGCTTAGGTTAAGTTTCAGAGTTGCTTCTAATGTACCAAAGCTGGACTTAGACATAATTTCACTCTCACAACATTATGGCTGGTTGGAGACAGTCCGAACCACAAGTACCGGGTCCATGGTTCTGGGCGTATACTGGGGGGACGACGACGACTCCCATTAACCCCTGACTATACCGGGGAAACGCTTATCACAATGCCTTTCTGGTCTGTGCTGAAGCAGGGCATTCTGGCAGCCAAGTGGCTTGACCTTTATTAGTGAACCTGGTTACCCCCTCTCGGAACCACAGACTTAGAAATCGCCAGCTCATATACAGTGCATAAAATATATATATATATACCCTTATACACCATTTTAATAAAAAATATCACAAAATTCTTCTAAGTCCCTCGGGAAGAGTGATAGACGCGCACGTTCATTTTGAGAGCTCCTAGACCTTCCTATAAGAAGTTAGCCAAAAAGTAGCTTCGAAAAACGCTTAGGTTAAGTTTCAGAGTTGCTTCTAATGTACCAAAGCTGGACTTAGACATAATTTCACTCTCACAACATTATGGCTGGTTGGAGACAGTCCGAACCACAAGTACCGGGTCGATGGTTCTGGGCGTATACTGGGGGGACGGGGACGACTCCCATTAACCCCTGACTATACCGGGGATACGCTTATCACAATGCCTTTCTGGTCTGTGCTGAAGTAGGGCGTGCTGGCAACCAAGTGGCTTGACCTTTATTAGTGAGCCTGGTTACCCCCTCTCGGAACCACAGACTTAGAAATCGCCAGCATATATACAGTGCATAAAATATATTTATATATATATATATACCCTTATTCCCCATTTTAATACAAAATATCACAAAATTCTTCTAAGTCCCTCGGGAAGAGTGAAAGACGCGCACGTTCATTTTGAGAGCTCCTAGACCTTCCTATAAGAAGTTAGCCAAAAAGTAGCTTCGAAAAACGCTTAGGTTAAGTTTCAGAGTTGCTTCTAATGTACCAAAGCTGGACTTAGACATAATTTCACTCTCACAACATTATGGCTGGTTGGAGACACTCCGAACCACAAGTACCGGGTCCATGGTTCTGGGCGTATACTGGGGGGACGACGACGACTCCCATTAACCCCTGACTATACCGGGGAAACGCTTATCACAATGACTTTCTGGTCTGTGCTGAAGCAGGGCATTCTGGCAGCCAAGTGGCTTGACCTTTATTAGTGAGCCTGGTTACCCCTTCTCGGAACCACAGACATAGAAATCGCCAGCTCATATACAACGCATAAAATATATTTATATATATACCCTTATACACCATTTTAATAAAAAATATCACAAAATACTTCTAAGTCCCTCGGAAAGAGTGAAAGACGCGCACGTTCATTTTGAGAGCTCCTAGACCTTCCTATAAGAAGTTAGCCAAAAAGTAGCTTCGAAAAACGCTTAGGTTAAGTTTCAGAGTTGCTTCTAATGTACCAAAGCTGGACTTAGACATAATTTCACTCTCACAACATTATGGCTGGTTGGAGACAGTCCGAACCACAAGTACCGGGTCCATGGTTCTGGGCGTATACTGAGGGGACGACGACGACTCCCATTAACCCCTGACTATACCGGGGATACGCTTATCACAATGCCTTTCTGGTCTGTGCTGAAGCAGGGCATTCTGGCAGCCAAGTGGCTTGACCTTTATTAGTGAGCCTGGTTACCCCGTCTCGGAACCACAGACTTAGAAATCGCCAGCTCATATACAGTGCATAAAATATATTTATATATATATATACCCTTATACACCATTTTAATAAAAAATATCACAAAATTCTTCTAAGTCCCTCGGGAAGAGTGAAAGACAGGCACATTCATTTTCAGAGCTCCTAGACCTTCCTATAAGAAGTTAGCCAAAAAGTAGCTTCGAAAAACGCTTAGGTTAAGTTTCAGAGTTGCTTCTAATGTACCAAAGCTGGACTTAGACATAATTTCACTCTCACAACATTATGGCTGGTTGGAGACAGTCCGAACCACAAGTACCGGGTCCATGGTTCTGGCCGTATACTGGGGGGACGGGGACGACTCCCATTAACCCCTGACTATACCGGGGATACGCTTATCACAATGCCTTTCTGGTCTGTGCTGAAGCAGGGCATTCTGGCAGCCAAGTGGCTTGACCTTTATTAGTAAGCCTGGTTACTCCTTCTCGGAACCACAGACTTAGAAATCGCCAGCTCATATACAGTGCATAAAATATATTTATATATATACCCTTATACACCATTTTAATAAAAATTATCACAAAATTCTTCTAAGTCCCTCGGGAAGAGTGAAAGACGCGCACGTTCATTTTCAGAGCTCCTAGACCTTCCTATAAGAAGTTAGCCAAAAAGTAGCTTCGAAAAACGCTTAGGGTAAGTTTCAGAGTTGCTTCTAATGTACCAAAGCTGGACTTAGACATAATTTCACTCTCACAACATTATGGCTGGTTGGAGACAGTCCGAACCACAAGTACCGGGTCCATGGTTCTGGGCGTATACTGGGGGGACGGGGACGACTCCCATTAACCCCTGACTATACCGGGGATACGCTTATCACAATGCCTTTCTGGTCTGTGCTGAAGCAGGGCATTCTGGCAGCCAAGTGGCTTGACCTTTATTAGTGAGCCTGGTTACCCCCTCTCGGAACCACAGACTTAGAAATCGCAAGCTCATATACAGTGCATACAATATATTTATATAATATATTTATATATATACCCTTATACACCATTTTAATAAAAAATATCACAAAATTCTTCTAAGTCCCTCGGGAAGAGTGAAAGACGTGCACGTTCATTTTCAGAGCTCCTAGACCTTCCTATAAGAAGTTAGCCAAAAAGTAGATTCGAAAAACGCTTAGGTTAAGTTTCAGAGTTGCTTCTAATGTACCAAAGCTGGACTTAGACATAATTTCACTCTCACAACATTATGGCTGGTTGGAGACAGTCCGAACCACAAGTACCGGGTCCATGGTGCTGGGCGTATACTGGGGGGACGGGGACGACTCCCATTAACCAATGACTATACCGGGGATACGCTTATCACAATGCCTTTCTGGTCTGTGCTGAAGCAGGGCATTCTGGCAGCCAAGTGGCTTGACCTTTATTAGTGAGCCTGGTTACCCCCTCTCGGAACCACAGACTTAGAAATCGCCAGCTCATATACTGTACAGTGCATAAAATATATTTATATAATATATTTATATATATATACCCTTATACACCATTTTAATAAAAAATATCACAAAATTCTTCTAAGTCCCTCGGGAAGAGTGAAAGACGCGCACGTTCATTTTGAGAGCTCCTAGACCTTCCTATAAGAAGTTAGCCAAAAAGTAGCTTCGAAAAACGCTTAGGTTAAGTTTCAGAGTTGCTTCTAATGTACCAAAGCTGGACTTAGACATAATTTCACTCTCACAACATTATGGCTGGTTGGAGACACTCCGAACCACAAGTACCGGGTCCATGGTTCTGGGCGTATACTGGGGGGACGACGACGACTCCCATTAACCCCTGACTATACCGGGGAAACGCTTATCACAATGACTTTCTGGTCTGTGCTGAAGCAGGGCATTCTGGCAGCCAAGTGGCTTGACCTTTATTAGTGAGCCTGGTTACCCCTTCTCGGAACCACAGACATAGAAATCGCCAGCTCATATACAACGCATAAAATATATTTATATATATACCCTTATACACCATTTTAATAAAAAATATCACAAAATACTTCTAAGTCCCTCGGAAAGAGTGAAAGACGCGCACGTTCATTTTGAGAGCTCCTAGACCTTCCTATAAGAAGTTAGCCAAAAAGTAGCTTCGAAAAACGCTTAGGTTAAGTTTCAGAGTTGCTTCTAATGTACCAAAGCTGGACTTAGACATAATTTCACTCTCACAACATTATGGCTGGTTGGAGACAGTCCGAACCACAAGTACCGGGTCCATGGTTCTGGGCGTATACTGAGGGGACGACGACGACTCCCATTAACCCCTGACTATACCGGGGATACGCTTATCACAATGCCTTTCTGGTCTGTGCTGAAGCAGGGCATTCTGGCAGCCAAGTGGCTTGACCTTTATTAGTGAGCCTGGTTACCCCGTCTCGGAACCACAGACTTAGAAATCGCCAGCTCATATACAGTGCATAAAATATATTTATATATATATATACCCTTATACACCATTTTAATAAAAAATATCACAAAATTCTTCTAAGTCCCTCGGGAAGAGTGAAAGACAGGCACATTCATTTTCAGAGCTCCTAGACCTTCCTATAAGAAGTTAGCCAAAAAGTAGCTTCGAAAAACGCTTAGGTTAAGTTTCAGAGTTGCTTCTAATGTACCAAAGCTGGACTTACAGTAGACATAATTTCACTCTCACAACATTATGGCTGGTTGGAGACAGTCCGAACCACAAGTACCGGGTCCATGGTTCTGGCCGTATACTGGGGGGACGGGGACAACTCCCATTAACCCCTGACTATACCGGGGATACGCTTATCACAATGCCTTTCTGGTCTGTGCTGAAGCAGGGCATTCTGGCAGCCAAGTGGCTTGACCTTTATTAGTAAGCCTGGTTACTCCTTCTCGGAACCACAGACTTAGAAATCGCCAGCTCATATACAGTGCATAAAATATATTTATATATATACCCTTATACACCATTTTAATAAAAATTATCACAAAATTCTTCTAAGTCCCTCGGGAAGAGTGAAAGACGCGCACGTTCATTTTCAGAGCTCCTAGACCTTCCTATAAGAAGTTAGCCAAAAAGTAGCTTCGAAAAACGCTTAGGGTAAGTTTCAGAGTTGCTTCTAATGTACCAAAGCTGGACTTAGACATAATTTCACTCTCACAACATTATGGCTGGTTGGAGACAGTCCGAACCACAAGTACCGGGTCCATGGTTCTGGGCGTATACTGGGGGGACGGGGACGACTCCCATTAACCCCTGACTATACCGGGGATACGCTTATCACAATGCCTTTCTGGTCTGTGCTGAAGCAGGGCATTCTGGCAGCCAAGTGGCTTGACCTTTATTAGTGAGCCTGGTTACCCCCTCTCGGAACCACAGACTTAGAAATCGCAAGCTCATATACAGTGCATACAATATATTTATATAATATATTTATATATATACCCTTATACACCATTTTAATAAAAAATATCACAAAATTCTTCTAAGTCCCTCGGGAAGAGTGAAAGACGTGCACGTTCATTTTCAGAGCTCCTAGACCTTCCTATAAGAAGTTAGCCAAAAAGTAGATTCGAAAAACGCTTAGGGTAAGTTTCAGAGTTGCTTCTAATGTACCAAAGCTGGACTTAGACATAATTTCACTCTCACAACATTATGGCTGGTTGGAGACAGTCCGAACCACAAGTACCGGGTCCATGGTTCTGGGCGTATACTGGGGGGACGGGGACGACTCCCATTAACCCCTGACTATACCGGGGATACGCTTATCACAATGCCTTTCTGGTCTGTGCTGAAGCAGGGCATTCTGGCAGCCAAGTGGCTTGACCTTTATTAGTGAGCCTGGTTACCCCCTCTCGGAACCACAGACTTAGAAATCGCAAGCTCATATACAGTGCATACAATATATTTATATAATATATTTATATATATACCCTTATACACCATTTTAATAAAAAATATCACAAAATTCTTCTAAGTCCCTCGGGAAGAGTGAAAGACGTGCACGTTCATTTTCAGAGCTCCTAGACCTTCCTATAAGAAGTTAGCCAAAAAGTAGATTCGAAAAACGCTTAGGTTAAGTTTCAGAGTTGCTTCTAATGTACCAAAGCTGGACTTAGACATAATTTCACTCTCACAACATTATGGCTGGTTGGAGACAGTCCGAACCACAAGTACCGGGTCCATGGTGCTGGGCGTATACTGGGGGACGGGGACGACTCCCATTAACCAATGACTATACCGGGGATACGCTTATCACAATGCCTTTCTGGTCTGTGCTGAAGCAGGGCATTCTGGCAGCCAAGTGGCTTGACCTTTATTAGTGAGCCTGGTTACCCCCTCTCGGAACCACAGACTTAGAAATCGCCAGCTCATATACTGTACAGTGCATAAAATATATTTATATAATATATTTATATATATATACCCTTATACACCATTTTAATAAAAAATATCACAAAATTCTTCTAAGTCCCTCGGGAAGAGTGAAAGACGCGCACGTTCATTTTGAGAGCTCCTAGACCTTCCTATAAGAAGTTAGCCAAAAAGTAGCTTCGAAAAACGCTTAGGTTAAGTTTCAGAGTTGCTTCTAATGTACCAAAGCTGGACTTAGACATAATTTCACTCTCACAACATTATGGCTGGTTGGAGACACTCCGAACCACAAGTACCGGGTCCATGGTTCTGGGCGTATACTGGGGGGACGACGACGACTCCCATTAACCCCTGACTATACCGGGGAAACGCTTATCACAATGACTTTCTGGTCTGTGCTGAAGCAGGGCATTCTGGCAGCCAAGTGGCTTGACCTTTATTAGTGAGCCTGGTTACCCCTTCTCGGAACCACAGACATAGAAATCGCCAGCTCATATACAACGCATAAAATATATTTATATATATACCCTTATACACCATTTTAATAAAAAATATCACAAAATACTTCTAAGTCCCTCGGAAAGAGTGAAAGACGCGCACGTTCATTTTGAGAGCTCCTAGACCTTCCTATAAGAAGTTAGCCAAAAAGTAGCTTCGAAAAACGCTTAGGTTAAGTTTCAGAGTTGCTTCTAATGTACCAAAGCTGGACTTAGACATAATTTCACTCTCACAACATTATGGCTGGTTGGAGACAGTCCGAACCACAAGTACCGGGTCCATGGTTCTGGGCGTATACTGAGGGGACGACGACGACTCCCATTAACCCCTGACTATACCGGGGATACGCTTATCACAATGCCTTTCTGGTCTGTGCTGAAGCAGGGCATTCTGGCAGCCAAGTGGCTTGACCTTTATTAGTGAGCCTGGTTACCCCGTCTCGGAACCACAGACTTAGAAATCGCCAGCTCATATACAGTGCATAAAATATATTTATATATATATATACCCTTATACACCATTTTAATAAAAAATATCACAAAATTCTTCTAAGTCCCTCGGGAAGAGTGAAAGACAGGCACATTCATTTTCAGAGCTCCTAGACCTTCCTATAAGAAGTTAGCCAAAAAGTAGCTTCGAAAAACGCTTAGGTTAAGTTTCAGAGTTGCTTCTAATGTACCAAAGCTGGACTTAGACATAATTTCACTCTCACAACATTATGGCTGGTTGGAGACAGTCCGAACCACAAGTACCGGGTCCATGGTTCTGGCCGTATACTGGGGGGACGGGGACAACTCCCATTAACCCCTGACTATACCGGGGATACGCTTATCACAATGCCTTTCTGGTCTGTGCTGAAGCAGGGCATTCTGGCAGCCAAGTGGCTTGACCTTTATTAGTAAGCCTGGTTACTCCTTCTCGGAACCACAGACTTAGAAATCGCCAGCTCATATACAGTGCATAAAATATATTTATATATATACCCTTATACACCATTTTAATAAAAATTATCACAAAATTCTTCTAAGTCCCTCGGGAAGAGTGAAAGACGCGCACGTTCATTTTCAGAGCTCCTAGACCTTCCTATAAGAAGTTAGCCAAAAAGTAGATTCGAAAAACGCTTAGGTTAAGTTTCAGAGTTGCTTCTAATGTACCAAAGCTGGACTTAGACATAATTTCACTCTCACAACATTATGGCTGGTTGGAGACAGTCCGAACCACAAGTACCGGGTCCATGGTGCTGGGCGTATACTGGGGGGACGGGGACGACTCCCATTAACCAATGACTATACCGGGGATACGCTTATCACAATGCCTTTCTGGTCTGTGCTGAAGCAGGGCATTCTGGCAGCCAAGTGGCTTGACCTTTATTAGTGAGCCTGGTTACCCCCTCTCGGAACCACAGACTTAGAAATCGCCAGCTCATATACTGTACAGTGCATAAAATATATTTATATAATATATTTATATATATATACCCTTATACACCATTTTAATAAAAAATATCACAAAATTCTTCTAAGTCCCTTGGGAAGAGTGAAAGACGCGCACGTTCATTTTCAGAGCTCCTAGACCTTCCTATAAGATGTTAGCCAAAAAGTAGCTTCGAAAAACGCTTAGGTTAAGTTTCAGAGTTGCTTCTAATGTACCAAAGCTGGACTTAGACATAATTTCACTCTCACAACATTATGGCTGGTTGGAGACAGTCCGAACCACAAGTACCGGGTTCATGGTTCTGGGCGTATACTGGGGGGACGACGACGACTCCCATTAACCCCTGACTATACCGGGGAAACGCTTATCACAATGCCTTTCTGGTCTGTGCTGAAGCAGGGCATTCTGGCAGCCAAGTGGCTTGACCTTTATTAGTGAACCTGGTTACCCCCTCTCGGAACCACAGACTTAGAAATCGCCAGCTCATATACAGTGCATAAAATATATATATATATACCCTTATACACCATTTTAATAAAAAATATCACAAAATTCTTCTAAGTCCCTCGGGAAGAGTGATAGACGCGCACGTTCATTTTGAGAGCTCCTAGACCTTCCTATAAGAAGTTAGCCAAAAAGTAGCTTCGAAAAACGCTTAGGTTAAGTTTCAGAGTTGCTTCTAATGTACCAAAGCTGGACTTAGACATAATTTCACTCTCACAACATTATGGCTGGTTGGAGACAGTCCGAACCACAAGTACCGGGTCCATGGTTCTGGGCGTATACTGGGGGGACGACGACGACTCCCATTAACCCCTGACTATACCGGGGAAACGCTTATCACAATGTCTTTCTGGTCTGTGCTGAAGCAGGGCATTCTGGCAGCCAAGTGGCTTGACCTTTATTAGTGAGCCTGGTTACCCCCTCTCGGAACCACAGACTTAGAAATCGCCAGCTCATATACAGTGCATAAAATATATATATATATATATATATATATACCCTTATACACCATTTTAATAAAAAATATCACAAAATTCTTCTAAGTCCCTTGGAAAGAGTTATAGACGCGCACGTTCATTTTGAGAGCTCCTAGACCTTCCTATAAGAAGTTAGCCAAAAAGTAGCTTCGAAAAACGCTTAGGTTAAGTTTCAGAGTTGCTTCTAATGTACCAAAGCTGGACTTAGACATAATTTCACTCTCACAACATTATGGCTGGTTGGAGACAGTCCGAACCACAAGTACCGGGTCCATGGTTCTGGGCGTATACTGGGGGGACGGGGACGACTCCCATTAACCCCTGACTATACCGGGGATACGCTTATCACAATGCCTTTCTGGTCTGTGCTGAAGCAGGGCATTCTGGCAGCCAAGTGGCTTGACCTTTATTAGTGAGCCTGGTTACCCCCTCTCGGAACCACAGACTTAGAAATCGCAAGCTCATATACAGTGCATACAATATATTTATATAATATATTTATATATATACCCTTATACACCATTTTAATAAAAAATATCACAAAATTCTTCTAAGTCCCTCGGGAAGAGTGAAAGACGTGCACGTTCATTTTCAGAGCTCCTAGACCTTCCTATAAGAAGTTAGCCAAAAAGTAGATTCGAAAAACGCTTAGGTTAAGTTTCAGAGTTGCTTCTAATGTACCAAAGCTGGACTTAGACATAATTTCACTCTCACAACATTATGGCTGGTTGGAGACAGTCCGAACCACAAGTACCGGGTCCATGGTGCTGGGCGTATACTGGGGGGACGGGGACGACTCCCATTAACCAATGACTATACCGGGGATACGCTTATCACAATGCCTTTCTGGTCTGTGCTGAAGCAGGGCATTCTGGCAGCCAAGTGGCTTGACCTTTATTAGTGAGCCTGGTTACCCCCTCTCGGAACCACAGACTTAGAAATCGCCAGCTCATATACTGTACAGTGCATAAAATATATTTATATAATATATTTATATATATATACCCTTATACACCATTTTAATAAAAAATATCACAAAATTCTTCTAAGTCCCTTGGGAAGAGTGAAAGACGCGCACGTTCATTTTCAGAGCTCCTAGACCTTCCTATAAGAAGTTAGCCAAAAAGTAGCTTCGAAAAACGCTTAGGTTAAGTTTCAGAGTTGCTTCTAATGTACCAAAGCTGGACTTAGACATAATTTCACTCTCACAACATTATGGCTGGTTGGAGACAGTCCGAACCACAAGTACCGGGTCCATGGTTCTGGGCGTATACTGGGGGGACGACGACGACTCCCATTAACCCCTGACTATACCGGGGAAACGCTTATCACAATGCCTTTCTGGTCTGTGCTGAAGCAGGGCATTCTGGCAGCCAAGTGGCTTGACCTTTATTAGTGAGCCTGGTTACCCCCTCTCGGAACCACAGACTTAGAAATCGCCAGCTCATATACAGTGCATAAAATATATATATATATATACCCTTATACACCATTTTAATAAAAAATATCACAAAATTCTTCTAAGTCCCTCGGGAAGAGTGATAGACGCGCACGTTCATTTTGAGAGCTCCTAGACCTTCCTATAAGAAGTTAGCCAAAAAGTAGCTTCGAAAAACGCTTAGGTTAAGTTTCAGAGTTGCTTCTAATGTACCAAAGCTGGACTTAGACATAATTTCACTCTTACAACATTATGGCTGGTTGGAGACAGTCCGAACCACAAGTACCGGGTCCATGGTTCTGGGCGTATACTGGGGGGACAGGGACGACTCCCATTAACCCCTGACTATACCGGGGATACGCTTATCACAATGCCTTTCTGGTCTGTGCTGAAGCAGGGCATTCTGGCAGCCAAGTGGCTTGACCTTTATTAGTGAGCCTGGTTACCCCCTCTCGGAACCACAGACTTAGAAATCGCAAGCTCATATACAGTGCATACAATATATTTATATAATATATTTATATATATACCCTTATACACCATTTTAATAAAAAATATCACAAAATTCTTCTAAGTCCCTCGGGAAGAGTGAAAGACGTGCACGTTCATTTTCAGAGCTCCTAGACCTTCCTATAAGAAGTTAGCCAAAAAGTAGATTCGAAAAACGCTTAGGTTAAATTTCAGAGTTGCTTCTAATGTACCAAAGCTGGACTTAGACATAATTTCACTCTCACAACATTATGGCTGGTTGGAGACAGTCCGAACCACAAGTACCGGGTCCATGGTGCTGGGCGTATACTGGGGGGACGGGGACGACTCCCATTAACCAATGACTATACCGGGGATACGCTTATCACAATGCCTTTCTGGTCTGTGCTGAAGCAGGGCATTCTGGCAGCCAAGTGGCTTGACATTTATTAGTGAGCCTGGTTACCCCCTCTCGGAACCACAGACTTAGAAATCGCCAGCTCATATACTGTACAGTGCATAAAATATATTTATATAATATATTTATATATATATATACCCTTATACACCATTTTAATAAAAAATATCACAAAATTCTTCTAAGTCCCTTGGGAAGAGTGAAAGACGCGCACGTTCATTTTCAGAGCTCCTAGACCTTCCTATAAGATGTTAGCCAAAAAGTAGCTTCGAAAAACGCTTAGGTTAAGTTTCAGAGTTGCTTCTAATGTACCAAAGCTGGACTTAGACATAATTTCACTCTCACAACATTATGGCTGGTTGGAGACAGTCCGAACCACAAGTACCGGGTCCATGGTTCTGGGCGTATACTGGGGGGACGACGACGACTCCCATTAACCCCTGACTATACCGGGGAAACGCTTATCACAATGCCTTTCTGGTCTGTGCTGAAGCAGGGCATTCTGGCAGCCAAGTGGCTTGACCTTTATTAGTGAGCCTGGTTACCCCCTCTCGGAACCACAGACTTAGAAATCGCCAGCTCATATACAGTGCATAAAATATATATATATATACCCTTATACACCATTTTAATAAAAAATATCACAAAATTCTTCTAAGTCCCTCGGGAAGAGTGATAGACGCGCACGTTCATTTTGAGAGCTCCTAGACCTTCCTATAAGAAGTTAGCCAAAAAGTAGCTTCGAAAAACGCTTAGGTTAAGTTTCAGAGTTGCTTCTAATGTACCAAAGCTGGACTTAGACATAATTTCACTCTCACAACATTATGGCTGGTTGGAGACAGTCCGAACCACAAGTACCGGGTCCATGGTTCTGGGCGTATACTGGGGGGACGACGACGACTCCCATTAACCCCTGACTATACCGGGGAAACGCTTATCACAATGCCTTTCTGGTCTGTGCTGAAGCAGGGCATTCTGGCAGCCAAGTGGCTTGACCTTTATTAGTGAGCCTGGTTACCCCCTCTCGGAACCACAGACTTAGAAATCGCCAGCTCATATACAGTGCATAAAATATATATATATATATATATATATATATACCCTTATACACCATTTTAATAAAAAATATCACAAAATTCTTCTAAGTCCCTTGGGAAGAGTGAAAGACGCGCACGTTCATTTTCAGAGCTCCTAGACCTTCCTATAAGAAGTTAGCCAAAAAGTAGCTTCGAAAAACGCTTAGGTTAAGTTTCAGAGTTGCTTCTAATGTACCAAAGCTGGACTTAGACATAATTTCACTCTCACAACATTATGGCTGGTTGGAGACAGTCCGAACCACAAGTACCGGGTCCATGGTTCTGGGCGTATACTGGGGGGACGACGACGACTCCCATTAACCCCTGACTATACCGGGGAAACGCTTATCACAATGCCTTTCTTGTCTGTGCTGAAGCAGGGCATTCTGGCAGCCAAGTGGCTTGACCTTTATTAGTGAGCCTGGTTACCCCCTCTCGGAACCACAGACTTAGAAATCGCCAGCTCATATACAGTGCATAAAATATATATATATATACCCTTATACACCATTTTAATAAAAAATATCACAAAATTCTTCTAAGTCCCTCGGGAAGAGTGATAGACGCGCACGTTAATTTTGAGAGCTCCTAGACCTTCCTATAAGAAGTTAGCCAAAAAGTAGCTTCGAAAAACGCTTAGGTTAAGTTTCAGAGTTGCTTCTAATGTACCAAAGCTGGACTTAGACATAATTTCACTCTCACAACATTATGGCTGGTTGGAGACAGTCCGAACCACAAGTACCGGGTCCATGGTTCTGGGCGTATACTGGGGGGACGACGACGACTCCCATTAACCCCTGACTATACCGGGGAAACGCTTATCACAATGCCTTTCTGGTCTGTGCTGAAGCAGGGCATTCTGGCAGCCAAGTGGCTTGACCTTTATTAGTGAGCCTGGTTACCCCCTCTCGGAACCACAGACTTAGAAATCGCCAGCTCATATACAGTGCATAAAATATATATATATATATATATATATATACCCTTATACACCATTTTAATAAAAAATATCACAAAATTCTTCTAAGTCCCTTGGAAAGAGTGATAGACGCGCACGTTCATTTTGAGAGCTCCTAGACCTTCCTATAAGAAGTTAGCCAAAAAGTAGCTTCGAAAAACGCTTAGGTTAAGTTTCAGAGTTGCTTCTAATGTACCAAAGCTGGACTTAGACATAATTTCACTCTCACAACATTATGGCTGGTTGGAGACAGTCCGAACCACAAGTACCGGGTCCATGGTTCTGGGCGTATACTGGGGGGACGGGGACGACTCCCATTTACCCCTGACTATACCGGGGATACGCTTATCACAATGCCTTTCTGGTCTGTGCTGAAGCAGGGCATTCTGGCAGCCAAGTGGCTTGACCTTTATTAGTGAGCCTGGTTACCCCCTCTCGGAACCACAGACTTAGAAATCGCAAGCTCATATACAGTGCATAAAATATATATATATATATATATATACCCTTATACACCATTTTAATAAAAAATATCACAAAATTCTTCTAAGTCCCTCGGGAAGAGTGAAAGACGCGCACGTTCATTTTCAGAGCTCCTAGACCTTCCTATAAGAAGTTAGCCAAAAAGTAGCTTCGAAAAACGCTTAGGTTAAGTTTCAGAGTTGCTTCTAATGTACCAAAGCTGGACTTAGACATAATTTCACTCTCACAACATTATGGCTGGTTGGAGACAGTCCGAACCACAAGTACCGGGTCCATGGTTCTGGGCGTATACTGGGGGGACGGGGACGACTCCCATTAACCCCTGACTATACCGGGGATACGCTTATCACAATGCCTTTCTGGTCTGTGCTGAAGCAGGGCATTCTGGCAGCCAAGTGGCTTGACCTTTATTAGTGAGCCTGGTTACCCCCTCTCGGAACCACAGACTTAGAAATCGCAAGCTCATATACAGTGCATACAATATATTTATGTAATATATTTATATATATACCCTTATACACCATTTTAATAAAAAATATCACAAAATTCTTCTAAGTCCCTCGGGAAGAGTGAAAGACGTGCACGTTCATTTTCAGAGCTCCTAGACCTTCCTATAAGAAGTTAGCCAAAAAGTAGATTCGAAAAACGCTTAGGTTAAGTTTCAGAGTTGCTTCTAATGTACCAAAGCTGGACTTAGACATAATTTCACTCTCACAACATTATGGCTGGTTGGAGACAGTCCGAACCACAAGTACCGGGTCCATGGTGCTGGGCGTATACTGGGGGGACGGGGACGACTCCCATTAACCAATGACTATACCGGGGATACGCTTATCACAATGCCTTTCTGGTCTGTGCTGAAGCAGGGCATTCTGGCAGCCAAGTGGCTTGACCTTTATTAGTGAGCCTGGTTACCCCCTCTCGGAACCACAGACTTAGAAATCGCCAGCTCATATACAGTACTGTACAGTGCATAAAATATATTTATATAATATATTTATATATATATACCCTTATACACCATTTTAATAAAAAATATCACAAAATTCTTCTAAGTCCCTTGGGAAGAGTGAAAGACGCGCACGTTCATTTTCAGAGCTCCTAGACCTTCCTATAAGAAGTTAGCCAAAAAGTAGCTTCGAAAAACGCTTAGGTTAAGTTTCAGAGTTGCTTCTAATGTACCAAAGCTGGACTTAGACATAATTTCACTCTCACAACATTATGGCTGGTTGGAGACAGTCCGAACCACAAGTACCGGGTCCATGG
Organism: Ascaphus truei; assembly: GCF_040206685.1. Lineage (NCBI taxonomy): Eukaryota > Metazoa > Chordata > Amphibia > Anura > Ascaphidae > Ascaphus > Ascaphus truei. The sequence continues at coordinate 285,641,027 of NC_134483.1, forward strand.
TTCTGGGCGTATACTGGGGGGACGACGACGACTCCCATTAACCCCTGACTATACCGGGGAAACGCTTATCACAATGCCTTTCTGGTCTGTGCTGAAGCAGGGCATTCTGGCAGCCAAGTGGCTTGACCTTTATTAGTGAGCCTGGTTACCCCCTCTCGGAACCACAGACTTAGAAATCGCCAGCTCATATACAGTGCATAAAATATATATATATATATACCCTTATACACCATTTTAATAAAAAATATCACAAAATTCTTCTAAGTCCCTCGGGAAGAGTGATAGACGCGCACGTTCATTTTGAGAGCTCCTAGACCTTCCTATAAGAAGTTAGCCAAAAAGTAGCTTCGAAAAACGCTTAGGTTAAGTTTCAGAGTTGCTTCTAATGTACCAAAGCTGGACTTAGACATAATTTCACTCTCACAACATTATGGCTGGTTGGAGACAGTCCGAACCACAAGTACCGGGTCCATGGTTCTGGGCGTATACTGGGGGGACGACGACGACTCCCATTAACCCCTGACTATACCGGGGAAACGCTTATCACAATGCCTTTCTGGTCTGTGCTGAAGCAGGGCATTCTGGCAGCCAAGTGGCTTGACCTTTATTAGTGAGCCTGGTTACCCCCTCTCGGAACCACAGACTTAGAAATCGCCAGCTCATATACAGTGCATAAAATATATATATATATATATATATATATACCCTTATACACCATTTTAATAAAAAATATCACAAAATTCTTCTAAGTCCCTTGGGAAGAGTGAAAGACGCGCACGTTCATTTTCAGAGCTCCTAGACCTTCCTATAAGAAGTTAGCCAAAAAGTAGCTTCGAAAAACGCTTAGGTTAAGTTTCAGAGTTGCTTCTAATGTACCAAAGCTGGACTTAGACATAATTTCACTCTCACAACATTATGGCTGGTTGGAGACAGTCCGAACCACAAGTACCGGGTCCATGGTTCTGGGCGTATACTGGGGGGACGACGACGACTCCCATTAACCCCTGACTATACCGGGGAAACGCTTATCACAATGCCTTTCTGGTCTGTGCTGAAGCAGGGCATTCTGGCAGCCAAGTGGCTTGACCTTTATTAGTGAGCCTGGTTACCCCCTCTCGGAACCACAGACTTAGAAATCGCCAGCTCATATACAGTGCATAAAATATATATATATATACCCTTATACACCATTTTAATAAAAAATATCACAAAATTCTTCTAAGTCCCTCGGGAAGAGTTATAGACGCGCACGTTAATTTTGAGAGCTCCTAGACCTTCCTATAAGAAGTTAGCCAAAAAGTAGCTTCGAAAAACGCTTAGGTTAAGTTTCAGAGTTGCTTCTAATGTACCAAAGCTGGACTTAGACATAATTTCACTCTCACAACATTATGGCTGGTTGGAGACAGTCCGAACCACAAGTACCGGGTCCATGGTTCTGGGCGTATACTGGGGGGACGACGACGACTCCCATTAACCCCTGACTATACCGGGGAAACGCTTATCACAATGCCTTTCTGGTCTGTGCTGAAGCAGGGCATTCTGGCAGCCAAGTGGCTTGACCTTTATTAGTGAGCCTGGTTACCCCCTCTCGGAACCACAGACTTAGAAATCGCCAGCTCATATACAGTGCATAAAATATATATATATAAATATATATATATACCCTTATACACCATTTTAATAAAAAATATCACAAAATTCTTCTAAGTCCCTTGGAAAGAGTGATAGACGCGCACGTTCATTTTGAGAGCTCCTAGACCTTCCTATAAGAAGTTAGCCAAAAAGTAGCTTCGAAAAACGCTTAGGTTAAGTTTCAGAGTTGCTTCTAATGTACCAAAGCTGGACTTAGACATAATTTCACTCTCACAACATTATGGCTGGTTGGAGACAGTCCGAACCACAAGTACCGGGTCCATGGTTCTGGGCGTATACTGGGGGGACGGGGACGACTCCCATTTACCCCTGACTATACCGGGGATACGCTTATCACAATGCCTTTCTGGTCTGTGCTGAAGCAGGGCATTCTGGCAGCCAAGTGGCTTGACCTTTATTAGTGAGCCTGGTTACCCCCTCTCGGAACCACAGACTTAGAAATCGCCAGCTCATATACAGTGCATAAAATATATATATATATATATATATACCCTTATACACCATTTTAATAAAAAATATCACAAAATTCTTCTAAGTCCCTCGGGAAGAGTGAAAGACGCGCACGTTCATTTTCAGAGCTCCTAGACCTTCCTATAAGAAGTTAGCCAAAAAGTAGCTTCGAAAAACGCTTAGGTTAAGTTTCAGAGTTGCTTCTAATGTACCAAAGCTGGACTTAGACATAATTTCACTCTCACAACATTATGGCTGGTTGGAGACAGTCCGAACCACAAGTACCGGGTCCATGGTTCTGGGCGTATACTGGGGGGACGGGGACGACTCCCATTAACCCCTGACTATACCGGGGATACGCTTATCACAATGCCTTTCTGGTCTGTGCTGAAGCAGGGCATTCTGGCAGCCAAGTGGCTTGACCTTTATTAGTGAGCCTGGTTACCCCCTCTCGGAACCACAGACTTAGAAATCGCAAGCTCATATACAGTGCATACAATATATTTATGTAATATATTTATATATATACCCTTATACACCATTTTAATAAAAAATATCACAAAATTCTTCTAAGTCCCTCGGGAAGAGTGAAAGACGTGCACGTTCATTTTCAGAGCTCCTAGACCTTCCTATAAGAAGTTAGCCAAAAAGTAGATTCGAAAAACGCTTAGGTTAAGTTTCAGAGTTGCTTCTAATGTACCAAAGCTGGACTTAGACATAATTTCACTCTCACAACATTATGGCTGGTTGGAGACAGTCCGAACCACAAGTACCGGGTCCATGGTGCTGGGCGTATACTGGGGGGACGGGGACGACTCCCATTAACCAATGACTATACCGGGGATACGCTTATCACAATGCCTTTCTGGTCTGTGCTGAAGCAGGGCATTCTGGCAGCCAAGTGGCTTGACCTTTATTAGTGAGCCTGGTTACCCCCTCTCGGAACCACAGACTTAGAAATCGCCAGCTCATATACAGTACTGTACAGTGCATAAAATATATTTATATAATATATTTATATATATATACCCTTATACACCATTTTAATAAAAAATATCACAAAATTCTTCTAAGTCCCTTGGGAAGAGTGAAAGACGCGCACGTTCATTTTCAGAGCTCCTAGACCTTCCTATAAGAAGTTAGCCAAAAAGTAGCTTCGAAAAACGCTTAGGTTAAGTTTCAGAGTTGCTTCTAATGTACCAAAGCTGGACTTAGACATAATTTCACTCTCACAACATTATGGCTGGTTGGAGACAGTCCGAACCACAAGTACCGGGTCCATGGTTCTGGGCGTATACTGGGGGGACGACGACGACTCCCATTAACCCCTGACTATACCGGGGAAACGCTTATCACAATGCCTTTCTGGTCTGTGCTGAAGCAGGGCATTCTGGCAGCCAAGTGGCTTGACCTTTATTAGTGAGCCTGGTTACCCCCTCTCGGAACCACAGACTTAGAAATCGCCAGCTCATATACAGTGCATAAAATATATATATATATATACCCTTATACACCATTTTAATAAAAAATATCACAAAATTCTTCTAAGTCCCTCGGGAAGAGTGATAGACGCGCACGTTCATTTTGAGAGCTCCTAGACCTTCCTATAAGAAGTTAGCCAAAAAGTAGCTTCGAAAAACGCTTAGGTTAAGTTTCAGAGTTGCTTCTAATGTACCAAAGCTGGACTTAGACATAATTTCACTCTCACAACATTATGGCTGGTTGGAGACAGTCCGAACCACAAGTACCGGGTCCATGGTTCTGGGCGTATACTGGGGGGACGACGACGACTCCCATTAACCCCTGACTATACCGGGGAAACGCTTATCACAATGCCTTTCTGGTCTGTGCTGAAGCAGGGCATTCTGGCAGCCAAGTGGCTTGACCTTTATTAGTGAGCCTGGTTACCCCCTCTCGGAACCACAGACTTAGAAATCGCCAGCTCATATACAGTGCATAAAATATATATATATATATATATATATACCCTTATACACCATTTTAATAAAAAATATCACAAAATTCTTCTAAGTCCCTTGGGAAGAGTGAAAGACGCGCACGTTCATTTTCAGAGCTCCTAGACCTTCCTATAAGAAGTTAGCCAAAAAGTAGCTTCGAAAAACGCTTAGGTTAAGTTTCAGAGTTGCTTCTAATGTACCAAAGCTGGACTTAGACATAATTTCACTCTCACAACATTATGGCTGGTTGGAGACAGTCCGAACCACAAGTACCGGGTCCATGGTTCTGGGCGTATACTGGGGGGACGACGACGACTCCCATTAACCCCTGACTATACCGGGGAAACGCTTATCACAATGCCTTTCTGGTCTGTGCTGAAGCAGGGCATTCTGGCAGCCAAGTGGCTTGACCTTTATTAGTGAGCCTGGTTACCCCCTCTCGGAACCACAGACTTAGAAATCGCCAGCTCATATACAGTGCATAAAATATATATATATATACCCTTATACACCATTTTAATAAAAAATATCACAAAATTCTTCTAAGTCCCTCGGGAAGAGTTATAGACGCGCACGTTAATTTTGAGAGCTCCTAGACCTTCCTATAAGAAGTTAGCCAAAAAGTAGCTTCGAAAAACGCTTAGGTTAAGTTTCAGAGTTGCTTCTAATGTACCAAAGCTGGACTTAGACATAATTTCACTCTCACAACATTATGGCTGGTTGGAGACAGTCCGAACCACAAGTACCGGGTCCATGGTTCTGGGCGTATACTGGGGGGACGACGACGACTCCCATTAACCCCTGACTATACCGGGGAAACGCTTATCACAATGCCTTTCTGGTCTGTGCTGAAGCAGGGCATTCTGGCAGCCAAGTGGCTTGACCTTTATTAGTGAGCCTGGTTACCCCCTCTCGGAACCACAGACTTAGAAATCGCCAGCTCATATACAGTGCATAAAATATATATATATATATATATATATATACCCTTATACACCATTTTAATAAAAAATATCACAAAATTCTTCTAAGTCCCTTGGAAAGAGTGATAGACGCGCACGTTCATTTTGAGAGCTCCTAGACCTTCCTATAAGAAGTTAGCCAAAAAGTAGCTTCGAAAAACGCTTAGGTTAAGTTTCAGAGTTGCTTCTAATGTACCAAAGCTGGACTTAGACATAATTTCACTCTCACAACATTATGGCTGGTTGGAGACAGTCCGAACCACAAGTACCGGGTCCATGGTTCTGGGCGTATACTGGGGGGACGGGGACGACTCCCATTTACCCCTGACTATACCGGGGATACGCTTATCACAATGCCTTTCTGGTCTGTGCTGAAGCAGGGCATTCTGGCAGCCAAGTGGCTTGACCTTTATTAGTGAGCCTGGTTACCCCCTCTCGGAACCACAGACTTAGAAATCGCAAGCTCATATACAGTGCATAAAATATATATATATATATATATATATATACCCTTATACACCATTTTAATAAAAAATATCACAAAATTCTTCTAAGTCCCTCGGGAAGAGTGAAAGACGCGCACGTTCATTTTCAGAGCTCCTAGACCTTCCTATAAGAAGTTAGCCAAAAAGTAGCTTCGAAAAACGCTTAGGTTAAGTTTCAGAGTTGCTTCTAATGTACCAAAGCTGGACTTAGACATAATTTCACTCTCACAACATTATGGCTGGTTGGAGACAGTCCGAACCACAAGTACCGGGTCCATGGTTCTGGGCGTATACTGGGGGGACGGGGACGACTCCCATTAACCCCTGACTATACCGGGGATACGCTTATCACAATGCCTTTCTGGTCTGTGCTGAAGCAGGGCATTCTGGCAGCCAAGTGGCTTGACCTTTATTAGTGAGCCTGGTTACCCCCTCTCGGAACCACAGACTTAGAAATCGCCAGCTCATATACAGTGCATAAAATATATATATATATATATATATATATATACCCTTATACACCATTTTAATAAAAAATATCACAAAATTCTTCTAAGTCCCTTGGAAAGAGTGATAGACGCGCACGTTCATTTTGAGAGCTCCTAGACCTTCCTATAAGAAGTTAGCCAAAAAGTAGCTTCGAAAAACGCTTAGGTTAAGTTTCAGAGTTGCTTCTAATGTACCAAAGCTGGACTTAGACATAATTTCACTCTCACAACATTATGGCTGGTTGGAGACAGTCCGAACCACAAGTACCGGGTCCATGGTTCTGGGCGTATACTGGGGGGACGGGGACGACTCCCATTTACCCCTGACTATACCGGGGATACGCTTATCACAATGCCTTTCTGGTCTGTGCTGAAGCAGGGCATTCTGGCAGCCAAGTGGCTTGACCTTTATTAGTGAGCCTGGTTACCCCCTCTCGGAACCACAGACTTAGAAATCGCAAGCTCATATACAGTGCATAAAATATATATATATATATATATATATACCCTTATACACCATTTTAATAAAAAATATCACAAAATTCTTCTAAGTCCCTCGGGAAGAGTGAAAGACGCGCACGTTCATTTTCAGAGCTCCTAGACCTTCCTATAAGAAGTTAGCCAAAAAGTAGCTTCGAAAAACGCTTAGGTTAAGTTTCAGAGTTGCTTCTAATGTACCAAAGCTGGACTTAGACATAATTTCACTCTCACAACATTATGGCTGGTTGGAGACAGTCCGAACCACAAGTACCGGGTCCATGGTTCTGGGCGTATACTGGGGGGACGGGGACGACTCCCATTAACCCCTGACTATACCGGGGATACGCTTATCACAATGCCTTTCTGGTCTGTGCTGAAGCAGGGCATTCTGGCAGCCAAGTGGCTTGACCTTTATTAGTGAGCCTGGTTACCCCCTCTCGGAACCACAGACTTAGAAATCGCAAGCTCATATACAGTGCATACAATATATTTATATAATATATTTATATATATACCCTTATACACCATTTTAATAAAAAATATCACAAAATTCTTCTAAGTCCCTCGGGAAGAGTGAAAGACGTGCACGTTCATTTTCAGAGCTCCTAGACCTTCCTATAAGAAGTTAGCCAAAAAGTAGATTCGAAAAACGCTTAGGTTAAGTTTCAGAGTTGCTTCTAATGTACCAAAGCTGGACTTAGACATAATTTCACTCTCACAACATTATGGCTGGTTGGAGACAGTCCGAACCACAAGTACCGGGTCCATGGTGCTGGGCGTATACTGGGGGGACGGGGACGACTCCCATTAACCAATGACTATACCGGGGATACGCTTATCACAATGCCTTTCTGGTCTGTGCTGAAGCAGGGCATTCTGGCAGCCAAGTGGCTTGACCTTTATTAGTGAGCCTGGTTACCCCCTCTCGGAACCACAGACTTAGAAATCGCCAGCTCATATACAGTACTGTACAGTGCATAAAATATATTTATATAATATATTTATATATATATACCCTTATACACCATTTTAATAAAAAATATCACAAAATTCTTCTAAGTCCCTCGGGAAGAGTGAAAGACGCGCACGTTCATTTTCAGAGCTCCTAGACCTTCCTATAAGAAGTTAGCCAAAAAGTAGCTTCGAAAAACGCTTAGGTTAAGTTTCAGAGTTGCTTCTAATGTACCAAAGCTGGACTTAGACATAATTTCACTCTCACAACATTATGGCTGGTTGGAGACAGTCCGAACCACAAGTACCGGGTCCATGGTTCTGGGCGTATACTGGGGGGACGGGGACGACTCCCATTAACCCCTGACTATACCGGGGATACGCTTATCACAATGCCTTTCTGGTCTGTGCTGAAGCAGGGCATTCTGGCAGCCAAGTGGCTTGACCTTTATTAGTGAGCCTGGTTACCCCCTCTCGGAACCACAGACTTAGAAATCGCCAGCTCATATACAGTGCATAAAATATATATATATATATATATATATATATACCCTTATACACCATTTTAATAAAAAATATCACAAAATTCTTCTAAGTCCCTTGGAAAGAGTGATAGACGCGCACGTTCATTTTGAGAGCTCCTAGACCTTCCTATAAGAAGTTAGCCAAAAAGTAGCTTCGAAAAACGCTTAGGTTAAGTTTCAGAGTTGCTTCTAATGTACCAAAGCTGGACTTAGACATAATTTCACTCTCACAACATTATGGCTGGTTGGAGACAGTCCGAACCACAAGTACCGGGTCCATGGTTCTGGGCGTATACTGGGGGGACGGGGACGACTCCCATTTACCCCTGACTATACCGGGGATACGCTTATCACAATGCCTTTCTGGTCTGTGCTGAAGCAGGGCATTCTGGCAGCCAAGTGGCTTGACCTTTATTAGTGAGCCTGGTTACCCCCTCTCGGAACCACAGACTTAGAAATCGCAAGCTCATATACAGTGCATAAAATATATATATATATATATATATATACCCTTATACACCATTTTAATAAAAAATATCACAAAATTCTTCTAAGTCCCTCGGGAAGAGTGAAAGACGCGCACGTTCATTTTCAGAGCTCCTAGACCTTCCTATAAGAAGTTAGCCAAAAAGTAGCTTCGAAAAACGCTTAGGTTAAGTTTCAGAGTTGCTTCTAATGTACCAAAGCTGGACTTAGACATAATTTCACTCTCACAACATTATGGCTGGTTGGAGACAGTCCGAACCACAAGTACCGGGTCCATGGTTCTGGGCGTATACTGGGGGGACGGGGACGACTCCCATTAACCCCTGACTATACCGGGGATACGCTTATCACAATGCCTTTCTGGTCTGTGCTGAAGCAGGGCATTCTGGCAGCCAAGTGGCTTGACCTTTATTAGTGAGCCTGGTTACCCCCTCTCGGAACCACAGACTTAGAAATCGCCAGCTCATATACAGTGCATAAAATATATATATATATATATATATATATATACCCTTATACACCATTTTAATAAAAAATATCACAAAATTCTTCTAAGTCCCTTGGAAAGAGTGATAGACGCGCACGTTCATTTTGAGAGCTCCTAGACCTTCCTATAAGAAGTTAGCCAAAAAGTAGCTTCGAAAAACGCTTAGGTTAAGTTTCAGAGTTGCTTCTAATGTACCAAAGCTGGACTTAGACATAATTTCACTCTCACAACATTATGGCTGGTTGGAGACAGTCCGAACCACAAGTACCGGGTCCATGGTTCTGGGCGTATACTGGGGGGACGGGGACGACTCCCATTTACCCCTGACTATACCGGGGATACGCTTATCACAATGCCTTTCTGGTCTGTGCTGAAGCAGGGCATTCTGGCAGCCAAGTGGCTTGACCTTTATTAGTGAGCCTGGTTACCCCCTCTCGGAACCACAGACTTAGAAATCGCAAGCTCATATACAGTGCATAAAATATATATATATATATATATATATACCCTTATACACCATTTTAATAAAAAATATCACAAAATTCTTCTAAGTCCCTCGGGAAGAGTGAAAGACGCGCACGTTCATTTTCAGAGCTCCTAGACCTTCCTATAAGAAGTTAGCCAAAAAGTAGCTTCGAAAAACGCTTAGGTTAAGTTTCAGAGTTGCTTCTAATGTACCAAAGCTGGACTTAGACATAATTTCACTCTCACAACATTATGGCTGGTTGGAGACAGTCCGAACCACAAGTACCGGGTCCATGGTTCTGGGCGTATACTGGGGGGACGGGGACGACTCCCATTAACCCCTGACTATACCGGGGATACGCTTATCACAATGCCTTTCTGGTCTGTGCTGAAGCAGGGCATTCTGGCAGCCAAGTGGCTTGACCTTTATTAGTGAGCCTGGTTACCCCCTCTCGGAACCACAGACTTAGAAATCGCAAGCTCATATACAGTGCATACAATATATTTATATAATATATTTATATATATACCCTTATACACCATTTTAATAAAAAATATCACAAAATTCTTCTAAGTCCCTCGGGAAGAGTGAAAGACGTGCACGTTCATTTTCAGAGCTCCTAGACCTTCCTATAAGAAGTTAGCCAAAAAGTAGATTCGAAAAACGCTTAGGTTAAGTTTCAGAGTTGCTTCTAATGTACCAAAGCTGGACTTAGACATAATTTCACTCTCACAACATTATGGCTGGTTGGAGACAGTCCGAACCACAAGTACCGGGTCCATGGTGCTGGGCGTATACTGGGGGGACGGGGACGACTCCCATTAACCAATGACTATACCGGGGATACGCTTATCACAATGCCTTTCTGGTCTGTGCTGAAGCAGGGCATTCTGGCAGCCAAGTGGCTTGACCTTTATTAGTGAGCCTGGTTACCCCCTCTCGGAACCACAGACTTAGAAATCGCCAGCTCATATACAGTACTGTACAGTGCATAAAATATATTTATATAATATATTTATATATATATACCCTTATACACCATTTTAATAAAAAATATCACAAAATTCTTCTAAGTCCCTTGGGAAGAGTGAAAGACGCGCACGTTCATTTTCAGAGCTCCTAGACCTTCCTATAAGAAGTTAGCCAAAAAGTAGCTTCGAAAAACGCTTAGGTTAAGTTTCAGAGTTGCTTCTAATGTACCAAAGCTGGACTTAGACATAATTTCACTCTCACAACATTATGGCTGGTTGGAGACAGTCCGAACCACAAGTACCGGGTCCATGGTTCTGGGCGTATACTGGGGGGACGACGACGACTCCCATTAACCCCTGACTATACCGGGGAAACGCTTATCACAATGCCTTTCTGGTCTGTGCTGAAGCAGGGCATTCTGGCAGCCAAGTGGCTTGACCTTTATTAGTGAGCCTGGTTACCCCCTCTCGGAACCACAGACTTAGAAATCGCCAGCTCATATACAGTGCATAAAATATATATATATATATACCCTTATACACCATTTTAATAAAAAATATCACAAAATTCTTCTAAGTCCCTCGGGAAGAGTGATAGACGCGCACGTTCATTTTGAGAGCTCCTAGACCTTCCTATAAGAAGTTAGCCAAAAAGTAGCTTCGAAAAACGCTTAGGTTAAGTTTCAGAGTTGCTTCTAATGTACCAAAGCTGGACTTAGACATAATTTCACTCTCACAACATTATGGCTGGTTGGAGACAGTCCGAACCACAAGTACCGGGTCCATGGTTCTGGGCGTATACTGGGGGGACAGGGACGACTCCCATTAACCCCTGACTATACCGGGGATACACTTATCACAATGCCTTTCTGGTCTGTGCTGAAGCAGGGCATTCTGGAAGCCAAGTGGCTTGACCTATATTAGTGAGCCTGGTTACCCCCTCTCGGAACCACAGACTTAGAAATCGCCAGCTCATATACAGTGCATAAAATATATTTATATAATATATTTATATATATACCCTTATACACCATTTTAATAAAAAATATCACAAAATTCTTCTAAGTCCCTCGGGAAGAGTGAAAGACGCGCACGTTCATTTTCAGAGCTCCTAGACCTTCCTATAAGAAGTTAGCCAAAAAGTAGCTTCGAAAAACGCTTAGGTTAAGTTTCAGAGTTGCTTCTAATGTACCAAAGCTGGACTTAGACATACAGTAATTTCACTCTCACAACATTATGGCTGGTTGGAGACAGTCCGAACCACAAGTACCGGGTCCATGGTTCTGGGCGTATACTGGGGGGACGGGGACGACTCCCATTAACCCCTGACTATACCGGGGATACGCTTATCACAATGCCTTTCTGGTCTGTGCTGAAGCAGGGCATTCTGGCAGCCAAATGGCTTGACCTTTATTAGTGAGCCTGGTTACCCCCTCTCGGAACCACAGACTTAGAAATCGCAAGCTCATATACAGTGCATACAATATATTTATATAATATATTTATATATATACCCTTATACACCATTTTAATAAAAAATATCACAAAATTCTTCTAAGTCCCTTGGGAAGAGTGAAAGACGCGCACGTTGATTTTCAGAGCTCCTAGACCTTCCTATAAGAAGTTAGCCAAAAAGTAGCTTCGAAAAACGCTTAGGTTAAGTTTCAGAGTTGCTTCTAATGTACCAAAGCTGGACTTAGACATAATTTCACTCTCACAACATTATGGCTGGTTGGAGACAGTCCGAACCACAAGTACCGGGTCCATGGTTCTGGGCGTATACTGGGGGGACGACGACGACTCCCATTAACCCCTGACTATACCGGAGAAATGCTTATCACAATGCCTTTCTGGTCTGTGCTGAAGCAGGGCATTCTGGCAGCCAAGTGGCTTGACCTTTATTAGTGAGCCTGGTTACCCCCTCTCGGAACCACAGACTTAGAAATCGCCAGCTCATATACAGTGCATAAAATATATATATATATATATATACCCTTATACACCATTTTAATAAAAAATATCACAAAATTCTTCTAAGTCCCTCGGGAAGAGTGATAGACGCGCACGTTCATTTTGAGAGCTCCTAGACCTTCCTATAAGAAGTTAGCCAAAAAGTAGCTTCGAAAAACGCTTAGGTTAAGTTTCAGAGTTACTTCTAATGTACCAAAGCTGGACTTAGACATAATTTCACTCTCACAACATTATGGCTGGTTGGAGACAGTCCGAACCACAAGTACCGGGTCCATGGTTCTGGGCGTATACTGGGGGGACGGGGACGACTCCCATTAACCCCTGACTATACCGGGGATACGCTTATCACAATGCCTTTCTGGTCTGTGGTGAAGCAGGGCATTCTGGCAGCCAAGTGGCTTGACCTTTATTAGTGAGCCTGGTTACCCCCTCTCGGAACCACAGACTTAGAAATCGCAAGCTCATATACAGTGCATAAAATATATATATATATACCCTTATACACCATTTTAATAAAAAATATCACAAAATTCTTCTAAGTCCCTCGGGAAGAGTGAAAGACGCGCACGTTCATTTTCAGAGCTCCTAGACCTTCCTATAAGAAGTTAGCCAAAAAGTAGCTTCGAAAAACGCTTAGGTTAAGTTTCAGAGTTGCTTCTAATGTACCAAAGCTGGACTTAGACATACAGTAATTTCACTCTCACAACATTATGGCTGGTTGGAGACAGTCCGAACCACAAGTACCGGGTCCATGGTTCTGGGCGTATACTGGGGGGACGGGGACGACTCCCATTAACCCCTGACTATACCGGGGATACGCTTATCACAATGCCTTTCTGGTCTGTGCTGAAGCAGGGCATTCTGGCAGCCAAGTGGCTTGACCTTTATTAGTGAGCCTGGTTACCCCCTCTCGGAACCACAGACTTAGAAATCGCCAGCTCATATACAGTGCATACAATATATTTATATAATATATTTATATATATACCCTTATACACCATTTTAATAAAAAATATCACAAAATTCTTCTAAGTCCCTCGGGAAGAGTGAAAGACGTGCACGTTCATTTTCAGAGCTCCTAGACCTTCCTATAAGAAGTTAGCCAAAAAGTAGATTCGAAAAACGCTTAGGTTAAGTTTCAGAGTTGCTTCTAATGTACCAAAGCTGGACTTAGACATAATTTCACTCTCACAACATTATGGCTGGTTGGAGACAGTCCGAACCACAAGTACCGGGTCCATGGTGCTGGGCGTATACTGGGGGGACGGGGACGACTCCCATTAACCAATGACTATACCGGGGATACGCTTATCACAATGCCTTTTTGGTCTGTGCTGAAGCAGGGCATTCTGGCAGCCAAGTGGCTTGACCTTTATTAGTGAGCCTGGTTACCCCCTCTCGGAACCACAGACTTAGAAATCGCCAGCTCATATACTGTACAGTGCATAAAATATATTTATATAATATATTTATATATATATACCCTTATACACCATTTTAATATTAAATATCACAAAATTCTTCTAAGTCCCTTGGGAAGAGTGAAAGACGCGCACGTTCATTTTCAGAGCTCCTAGACCTTCCTATAAGAAGTTAGCCAAAAAGTAGCTTCGAAAAACGCTTAGGTTAAGTTTCAGAGTTGCTTCTAATGTACCAAAGCTGGACTTAGACATAATTTCACTCTCACAACATTATGGCTGGTTGGAGACAGTCCGAACCACAAGTACCGGGTCCATGGTTCTGGGCGTATACTGGGGGGACGACGACGACTCCCATTAACCCCTGACTATACCGGGGAAACGCTTATCACAATGCCTTTCTGGTCTGTGCTGAAGCAGGGCATTCTGGCAGCCAAGTGGCTTGACCTTTATTAGTGAGCCTGGTTACCCCCTCTCGGAACCACAGACTTAGAAATCGCAAGCTCATATACTGTACAGTGCATAAAATATATTTATATAATATATTTATATATATATACCCTTATACACCATTTTAATAAAAAATATCACAAAATTCTTCTAAGTCCCTCGGGAAGAGTGAAAGACGCGCACGTTCATTTTCAGACCTCCTAGACCTTCCTATAAGAAGTTAGCCAAAAAGTAGCTTCGAAAAACGCTTAGGTTAAGTTTCAGAGTTGCTTCTAATGTACCAAAGCTGGACTTAGACATAATTTCACTCTCACAACATTATGGCTGGTTGGAGACAGTCCGAACCACAAGTACCGAGTCCATGGTTCTGGGCGTATACTGGGGGGACGACGACGACTCCCATTAACCCCTGACTATACCGGGGAAACGCTTATCACAATGCCTTTCTGGTCTGTGCTGAAGCAGGGCATTCTGGCAGCCAAGTGGCTTGACCTTTATTAGTGAGCCTGGTTACCCCCTCTCGGAACCACAGACTTAGAAATCGCCAGCTCATATACAGTGCATAATATATATATATATATATATACCCTTATACACCATTTTAATAAAAAATATCACAAAATTCTTCTAAGTCCCTCGGGAAGAGTGATATACGCGCACGTTCATTTTGAGAGCTCCTAGACCTTCCTATAAGAAGTTAGCCAAAAAGTAGCTTCGAAAAACGCTTAGGTTAAGTTTCAGAGTTGCTTCTAATGTACCAAAGCTGGACTTAGACATAATTTCACTCTCACAACATTATGGCTGGTTGGAGACAGTCCGAACCACAAGTACCGGGTCCATGGTTCTGGGCGTATACTGGGGGGACGGGGACGACTCCCATTAACCCCTGACTATACCGGGGATACGCTTATCACAATGCCTTTCTGGTCTGTGCTGAAGCAGGGCATTCTGGCAGCCAAGTGGATTGACCTTTATTAGTGAGCCTGGTTACCCCCTCTCGGAACCACAGACTTAGAAATCGCAAGCTCATATACAGTGCATAAAATATATATATATATATATACCCTTATACACCATTTTAATAAAAAATATCACAAAATTCTTCTAAGTCCCTCGGGAAGAGTGATAGACGCGCACGTTCATTTTCAGAGCTCCTAGACCTTCCTATAAGAAGTTAGCCAAAAAGTAGCTTCGAAAAACGCTTAGGTAAAGTTTCAGAGTTGCTTCTAATGTACCAAAGCTGGACTTAGACATAATTTCACTCTCACAACATTATGGCTGGTTGGAGACAGTCCGAACCACAAGTATCGGGTCCATGGTTCTGGGCGTATACTGGGGGGACAGGGACGACTCCCATTAACCCCTGACTATACCGGGGATACGCTTATCACAATGCCTTTCTGGTCTGTGCTGAAGCAGGGCATTCTGGCAGCCAAGTGGCTTGACCTTTATTAGTGAGCCTGGTACCCCCTCTCGGAACCACAGACTTAGAAATCGTAAGCTCATATACAGTGCATAAAATATATATATATATATATATATATATACTCTTATACACCATTTTAATAAAAAATATCACAAAATTCTTCTAAGTCCCTCGGGAAGAGTGAAAGACGCGCACGTTCATTTTCAGAGCTCCTAGACCTTCCTATAAGAAGTTAGCCAAAAAGTAGCTTCGAAAAACGCTTAGGTTAAGTTTCAGAGTTGCTTCTAATGTACCAAAGCTGGACTTAGACATACAGTAATTTCACTCTCACAACATTATGGCTGGTTGGAGACAGTCCGAACCACAAGTACCGGGTCCATGGTTCTGGGCGTATACTGGGGGGACGGGGACGACTCCCATTAACCCCTGACTATACTGGGGATACGCTTATCACAATGCCTTTCTGGTCTGTGCTGAAGCAGGGCATTCTGGCAGCCAAGTGGCTTGACCTTTATTAGTGAGCCTGGTTACCCCCTCTCGGAACCACAGACTTAGAAATCGCAAGCTCATATACAGTGCATACAATATATTTATATAATATATTTATATATATACCCTTATACACGATTTTAATAAAAAATATCACAAAATTCTTCTAAGTCCCTCGGGAAGAGTGAAAGACGTGCACGTTCATTTTCAGAGCTCCTAGACCTTCCTATAAGAAGTTAGCCAAAAAGTAGATTCGAAAAACGCTTAGGTTAAGTTTCAGAGTTGCTTCTAATGTACCAAAGCTGGACTTAGACATAATTTCACTCTCACAACATTATGGCTGGTTGGAGACAGTCCGAACCACAAGTACCGGGTCCATGGTGCTGGGCGTATACTGGGGGGACGGGGACGACTCCCATTAACCAATGACTATACCGGGGATACGCTTATCACAATGCCTTTCTGGTCTGTGCTGAAGCAGGGCATTCTGGCAGCCAAGTGGCTTGACCTTTATTAGTGAGCCTGGTTACCCCCTCTCGGAACCACAGACTTAGAAATCGCCAGCTCATATACTGTACAGTGCATAAAATATATTTATATAATATATTTATATATATATACCCTTATACACCATTTTAATAAAAAATATCACAAAATTCTTCTAAGTCCCTTGGGAAGAGTGAAAGACGCGCACGTTCATTTTCAGAGCTCCTAGACCTTCCTATAAGAAGTTAGCCAAAAAGTAGCTTCGAAAAACGCTTAGGTTAAGTTTCAGAGTTGCTTCTAATGTACCAAAGCTGGACTTAGACATAATTTCACTCTCACAACATTATGGCTGGTTGGAGACAGTCCGAACCACAAGTACCGGGTCCATGGTTCTGGGCGTATACTGGGGGGACGACGACGACTCCCATTAACCCCTGACTATACCGGGGAAACGCTTATCACAATGCCTTTCTGGTCTGTGCTGAAGCAGGGCATTCTGGCAGCCAAGTGGCTTGACCTTTATTAGTGAGCCTGGTTACCCCCTCTCGGAACCACAGACTTAGAAATCGCCAGCTCATATACAGTGCATACAATATATTTATATAATATATTTATATATATACCCTTATACACCATTTTAATAAAAAATATCACAAAATTCTTCTAAGTCCCTCGGGAAGAGTGAAAGACGTGCACGTTCATTTTCAGAGCTCCTAGACCTTCCTATAAGAAGTTAGCCAAAAAGTAGATTCGAAAAACGCTTAGGTTAAGTTTCAGAGTTGCTTCTAATGTACCGAAGCTGGACTTAGACATAATTTCACTCTCACAACATTATGGCTGGTTGGAGACAGTCCGAACCACAAGTACCGGGTCCATGGTGCTGGGCGTATACTGGGGGGACGGGGACGACTCCCATTAACCAATAACTATACCGGGGATACGCTTATCACAATGCCTTTTTGGTCTGTGCTGAAGCAGGGCATTCTGGCAGCCAAGTGGCTTGACCTTTATTAGTGAGCCTGGTTACCCCCTCTCGGAACCACAGACTTAGAAATCGCCAGCTCATATACTGTACAGTGCATAAAATATATTTATATAATATATTTATATATATATACCCTTATACACCATTTTAATAAAAAATATCACAAAATTCTTCTAAGTCCCTTGGGAAGAGTGAACGACGCGCACGTTCATTTTCAGAGCTCCTAGACCTTCCTATAAGAAGTTAGCCAAAAAGTAGCTTCGAAAAACGCTTAGGTTAAGTTTCAGAGTTGCTTCTAATGTACCAAAGCTGGACTTAGACATAATTTCACTCTCACAACATTATGGCTGGTTGGAGACAGTCCGAACCACAAGTACCGGGTCCATGGTTCTGGGCGTATACTGGGGGGACGACGACGACTCCCATTAACCCCTGACTATACCGGGGAAACGCTTATCACAATGCCTTTCTGGTCTGTGCTGAAGCAGGGCATTCTGGCAGCCAAGTGGCTTGACCTTTATTAGTGAGCCTGGTTACCCCCTCTCGGAACCACAGACTTAGAAATCGCCAGCTCATATACAGTGCATAAAATATATATATATATATACCCTTATACACCATTTTAATAAAAAATATCACAAAATTCTTCTAAGTCCCTCGGGAAGAGTGATAGACGCGCACGTTCATTTTGAGAGCTCCTAGACCTTCCTATAAGAAGTTAGCCAAAAAGTAGCTTCGAAAAACGCTTAGGTTAAGTTTCAGAGTTGCTTCTAATGTACCAAAGCTGGACTTAGACATAATTTCACTCTCACAACATTATGGCTGGTTGGAGACAGTCCGAACCACAAGTACCGGGTCCATGGTTCTGGGCGTATACTGGGGGGACGGGGACGACTCCCATTAACCCCTGACTATACCGGGGATACGCTTATCACAATGCCTTTCTGGTCTGTGCTGAAGCAGGGCATTCTGGCAGCCAAGTGGCTTGACCTTTATTAGTGAGCCTGGTTACCCCCTCTCGGAACCACAGACTTAGAAATCGCAAGCTCATATACAGTGCATAAAATATATATATATATATACCCTTATACACCATTTTAATAAAAAATATCACAAAATTCTTCTAAGTCCCTCGGGAAGAGTGATAGACGCGCACGTTCATTTTCAGAGCTCCTAGACCTTCCTATAAGAAGTTAGCCAAAAAGTAGCTTCGAAAAACGCTTAGGTAAAGTTTCAGAGTTGCTTCTAATGTACCAAAGCTGGACTTAGACATAATTTCACTCTCACAACATTATGGCTGGTTGGAGACAGTCCGAACCACAAGTATCGGGTCCATGGTTCTGGGCGTATACTGGGGGGACAGGGACGACTCCCATTAACCCCTGACTATACCGGGGATACGCTTATCACAATGCCTTTCTGGTCTGTGCTGAAGCAGGGCATTCTGGCAGCCAAGTGGCTTGACCTTTATTAGTGAGCCTGGTACCCCCTCTCGGAACCACAGACTTAGAAATCGTAAGCTCATATACAGTGCATAAAATATATATATATATATATATATATATACTCTTATACACCATTTTAATAAAAAATATCACAAAATTCTTCTAAGTCCCTCGGGAAGAGTGAAAGACGCGCACGTTCATTTTCAGAGCTCCTAGACCTTCCTATAAGAAGTTAGCCAAAAAGTAGCTTCGAAAAACGCTTAGGTTAAGTTTCAGAGTTGCTTCTAATGTACCAAAGCTGGATTTAGACATACAGTAATTTCACTCTCACAACATTATGGCTGGTTGGAGACAGTCCGAACCACAAGTACCGGGTCCATGGTTCTGGGCGTATACTGGGGGGACGGGGACGACTCCCATTAACCCCTGACTATACTGGGGATACGCTTATCACAATGCCTTTCTGGTCTGTGCTGAAGCAGGGCATTCTGGCAGCCAAGTGGCTTGACCTTTATTAGTGAGCCTGGTTACCCCCTCTCGGAACCACAGACTTAGAAATCGCAAGCTCATATACAGTGCATACAATATATTTATATAATATATTTATATATATACCCTTATACACGATTTTAATAAAAAATATCACAAAATTCTTCTAAGTCCCTCGGGAAGAGTGAAAGACGTGCACGTTCATTTTCAGAGCTCCTAGACCTTCCTATAAGAAGTTAGCCAAAAAGTAGATTCGAAAAACGCTTAGGTTAAGTTTCAGAGTTGCTTCTAATGTACCAAAGCTGGACTTAGACATAATTTCACTCTCACAACATTATGGCTGGTTGGAGACAGTCCGAACCACAAGTACCGGGTCCATGGTGCTGGGCGTATACTGGGGGGACGGGGACGACTCCCATTAACCAATGACTATACCGGGGATACGCTTATCACAATGCCTTTCTGGTCTGTGCTGAAGCAGGGCATTCTGGCAGCCAAGTGGCTTGACCTTTATTAGTGAGCCTGGTTACCCCCTCTCGGAACCACAGGCTTAGAAATCGCCAGCTCATATACTGTACAGTGCATAAAATATATTTATATAATATATTTATATATATATACCCTTATACACCATTTTAATAAAAAATATCACAAAATTCTTCTAAGTCCCTTGGGAAGAGTGAAAGACGCGCACGTTCATTTTCAGAGCTCCTAGACCTTCCTATAAGAAGTTAGCCAAAAAGTAGCTTCGAAAAACGCTTAGGTTAAGTTTCAGAGTTGCTTCTAATGTACCAAAGCTGGACTTAGACATAATTTCACTCTCACAACATTATGGCTGGTTGGAGACAGTCCGAACCACAAGTACCGGGTCCATGGTTCTGGGCGTATACTGGGGGGACGACGACGACTCCCATTAACCCCTGACTATACCGGGGAAACGCTTATCACAATGCCTTTCTGGTCTGTGCTGAAGCAGGGCATTCTGGCAGCCAAGTGGCTTGACCTTTATTAGTGAGCCTGGTTACCCCCTCTCGGAACCACAGACTTAGAAATCGCCAGCTCATATACAGTGCATACAATATATTTATATAATATATTTATATATATACCCTTATACACCATTTTAATAAAAAATATCACAAAATTCTTCTAAGTCCCTCGGGAAGAGTGAAAGACGTGCACGTTCATTTTCAGAGCTCCTAGACCTTCCTATAAGAAGTTAGCCAAAAAGTAGATTCGAAAAACGCTTAGGTTAAGTTTCAGAGTTGCTTCTAATGTACCGAAGCTGGACTTAGACATAATTTCACTCTCACAACATTATGGCTGGTTGGAGACAGTCCGAACCACAAGTACCGGGTCCATGGTGCTGGGCGTATACTGGGGGGACGGGGACGACTCCCATTAACCAATAACTATACCGGGGATACGCTTATCACAATGCCTTTTTGGTCTGTGCTGAAGCAGGGCATTCTGGCAGCCAAGTGGCTTGACCTTTATTAGTGAGCCTGGTTACCCCCTCTCGGAACCACAGACTTAGAAATCGCCAGCTCATATACTGTACAGTGCATAAAATATATTTATATAATATATTTATATATATATACCCTTATACACCATTTTAATAAAAAATATCACAAAATTCTTCTAAGTCCCTTGGGAAGAGTGAACGACGCGCACGTTCATTTTCAGAGCTCCTAGACCTTCCTATAAGAAGTTAGCCAAAAAGTAGCTTCGAAAAACGCTTAGGTTAAGTTTCAGAGTTGCTTCTAATGTACCAAAGCTGGACTTAGACATAATTTCACTCTCACAACATTATGGCTGGTTGGAGACAGTCCGAACCACAAGTACCGGGTCCATGGTTCTGGGCGTATACTGGGGGGACGACGACGACTCCCATTAACCCCTGACTATACCGGGGAAACGCTTATCACAATGCCTTTCTGGTCTGTGCTGAAGCAGGGCATTCTGGCAGCCAAGTGGCTTGACCTTTATTAGTGAGCCTGGTTACCCCCTCTCGGAACCACAGACTTAGAAATCGCCAGCTCATATACAGTGCATAAAATATATATATATATATACCCTTATACACCATTTTAATAAAAAATATCACAAAATTCTTCTAAGTCCCTCGGGAAGAGTGATAGACGCGCACGTTCATTTTGAGAGCTCCTAGACCTTCCTATAAGAAGTTAGCCAAAAAGTAGCTTCGAAAAACGCTTAGGTTAAGTTTCAGAGTTGCTTCTAATGTACCAAAGCTGGACTTAGACATAATTTCACTCTCACAACATTATGGCTGGTTGGAGACAGTCCGAACCACAAGTACCGGGTCCATGGTTCTGGGCGTATACTGGGGGGACGGGGACGACTCCCATTAACCCCTGACTATACCGGGGATACGCTTATCACAATGCCTTTCTGGTCTGTGCTGAAGCAGGGCATTCTGGCAGCCAAGTGGCTTGACCTTTATTAGTGAGCCTGGTTACCCCCTCTCGGAACCACAGACTTAGAAATCGCAAGCTCATATACAGTGCATAAAATATATATATATATATACCCTTATACACCATTTTAATAAAAAATATCACAAAATTCTTCTAAGTCCCTCGGGAAGAGTGAAAGACGTGCACGTTCATTTTCAGAGCTCCTAGACCTTCCTATAAGAAGTTAGCCAAAAAGTAGATTCGAAAAACGCTTAGGTTAAGTTTCAGAGTTGCTTCTAATGTACCAAAGCTGGACTTAGACATAATTTCACTCTCACAACATTATGGCTGGTTGGAGACAGTCCGAACCACAAGTACCGGGTCCATGGTGCTGGGCGTATACTGGGGGGACGGGGACGACTCCCATTAACCAATGACTATACCGGGGATACGCTTATCACAATGCCTTTTTGGTCTGTGCTGAAGCAGGGCATTCTGGCAGCCAAGTGGCTTGACCTTTATTAGTGAGCCTGGTTACCCCCTCTCGGAACCACAGACTTAGAAATCGCCAGCTCATATACTGTACAGTGCATAAAATATATTTATATAATATATTTATATATATATACCCTTATACACCATTTTAATAAAAAATATCACAAAATTCTTCTAAGTTCCTCGGGAAGAGTGAAAGACGCGCACGTTCATTTTCAGACCTCCTAGACCTTCCTATAAGAAGTTAGCCAAAAAGTAGCTTAGAAAAACGCTTAGGTTAAGTTTCAGAGTTGCTTCTAATGTACCAAAGCTGGACTTAGACATAATTTCACTCTCACAACATTATGGCTGGTTGGAGACAGTCCGAACCAAAAGTACCGAGTCCATGGTTCTGGGCGTATACTGGGGGGACGACGACGACTCCCATTAACCCCTGACTATACCGGGGAAACGCTTATCACAATGCCTTTCTGGTCTGTGCTGAAGCAGGGCATTCTGGCAGCCAAGTGGCTTGACCTTTATTAGTGAGCCTGGTTACCCCCTCTCGGAACCACAGACTTAGAAATCGCCAGCTCATATACAGTGCATAAAATATATATATATATATACCCTTATACACCATTTTAATAAAAAATATCACAAAATTCTTCTAAGTCCCTCGGGAAGAGTGATAGACGCGCACGTTCATTTTGAGAGCTCCTAGACCTTCCTATAAGAAGTTAGCCAAAAAGTAGCTTCGAAAAACGCTTAGGTTAAGTTTCAGAGTTGCTTCTAATGTACCAAAGCTGGACTTAGACATAATTTCACTCTCACAACATTATGGCTGGTTGGAGACAGTCCGAACCACAAGTATCGGGTCCATGGTTCTGGGCGTATACTGGGGGGACAGGGACGACTCCCATTAACCCCTGACTATACCGGGGATACGCTTATCACAATGCCTTTCTGGTCTGTGCTGAAGCAGGGCATTCTGGCAGCCAAGTGGCTTGACCTTTATTAGTGAGCCTGGTACCCCCTCTCGGAACCACAGACTTAGAAATCGTAAGCTCATATACAGTGCATAAAATATATATATATATATATATATATATACTCTTATACACCATTTTAATAAAAAATATCACAAAATTCTTCTAAGTCCCTCGGGAAGAGTGAAAGACGCGCACGTTCATTTTCAGAGCTCCTAGACCTTCCTATAAGAAGTTAGCCAAAAAGTAGCTTCGAAAAACGCTTAGGTTAAGTTTCAGAGTTGCTTCTAATGTACCAAAGCTGGATTTAGACATACAGTAATTTCACTCTCACAACATTATGGCTGGTTGGAGACAGTCCGAACCACAAGTACCGGGTCCATGGTTCTGGGCGTATACTGGGGGGACGGGGACGACTCCCATTAACCCCTGACTATACTGGGGATACGCTTATCACAATGCCTTTCTGGTCTGTGCTGAAGCAGGGCATTCTGGCAGCCAAGTGGCTTGACCTTTATTAGTGAGCCTGGTTACCCCCTCTCGGAACCACAGACTTAGAAATCGCAAGCTCATATACAGTGCATACAATATATTTATATAATATATTTATATATATACCCTTATACACGATTTTAATAAAAAATATCACAAAATTCTTCTAAGTCCCTCGGGAAGAGTGAAAGACGTGCACGTTCATTTTCAGAGCTCCTAGACCTTCCTATAAGAAGTTAGCCAAAAAGTAGATTCGAAAAACGCTTAGGTTAAGTTTCAGAGTTGCTTCTAATGTACCAAAGCTGGACTTAGACATAATTTCACTCTCACAACATTATGGCTGGTTGGAGACAGTCCGAACCACAAGTACCGGGTCCATGGTGCTGGGCGTATACTGGGGGGACGGGGACGACTCCCATTAACCAATGACTATACCGGGGATACGCTTATCACAATGCCTTTCTGGTCTGTGCTGAAGCAGGGCATTCTGGCAGCCAAGTGGCTTGACCTTTATTAGTGAGCCTGGTTACCCCCTCTCGGAACCACAGGCTTAGAAATCGCCAGCTCATATACTGTACAGTGCATAAAATATATTTATATAATATATTTATATATATATACCCTTATACACCATTTTAATAAAAAATATCACAAAATTCTTCTAAGTCCCTTGGGAAGAGTGAAAGACGCGCACGTTCATTTTCAGAGCTCCTAGACCTTCCTATAAGAAGTTAGCCAAAAAGTAGCTTCGAAAAACGCTTAGGTTAAGTTTCAGAGTTGCTTCTAATGTACCAAAGCTGGACTTAGACATAATTTCACTCTCACAACATTATGGCTGGTTGGAGACAGTCCGAACCACAAGTACCGGGTCCATGGTTCTGGGCGTATACTGGGGGGACGACGACGACTCCCATTAACCCCTGACTATACCGGGGAAACGCTTATAACAATGCCTTTCTGGTCTGTGCTGAAGCAGGGCATTCTGGCAGCCAAGTGGCTTGACCTTTATTAGTGAGCCTGGTTACCCCCTCTCGGAACCACAGACTTAGAAATCGCAAGCTCATATACAGTGCATAAAATATATATATATATATATACCCTTATACACCATTTTAATAAAAAATATCACAAAATTCTTCTAAGTCCCTCGGGAAGAGTGATAGACGCGCACGTTCATTTTCAGAGCTCCTAGACCTTCCTATAAGAAGTTAGCCAAAAAGTAGCTTCGAAAAACGCTTAGGTAAAGTTTCAGAGTTGCTTCTAATGTACCAAAGCTGGACTTAGACATAATTTCACTCTCACAACATTATGGCTGGTTGGAGACAGTCCGAACCACAAGTACCGGGTCCATGGTGCTGGGCGTATACTGGGGGGACGGGGACGACTCCCATTAACCAATGACTATACCGGGGATACGCTTATCACAATGCCTTTCTGGTCTGTGCTGAAGCAGGGCATTCTGGCAGCCAAGTGGCTTGACCTTTATTAGTGAGCCTGGTTACCCCCTCTCGGAACCACAGGCTTAGAAATCGCCAGCTCATATACTGTACAGTGCATAAAATATATTTATATAATATATTTATATATATATACCCTTATACACCATTTTAATAAAAAATATCACAAAATTCTTCTAAGTCCCTTGGGAAGAGTGAAAGACGCGCACGTTCATTTTCAGAGCTCCTAGACCTTCCTATAAGAAGTTAGCCAAAAAGTAGCTTCGAAAAACGCTTAGGTTAAGTTTCAGAGTTGCTTCTAATGTACCAAAGCTGGACTTAGACATAATTTCACTCTCACAACATTATGGCTGGTTGGAGACAGTCCGAACCACAAGTACCGGGTCCATGGTTCTGGGCGTATACTGGGGGGACGACGACGACTCCCATTAACCCCTGACTATACCGGGGAAACGCTTATAACAATGCCTTTCTGGTCTGTGCTGAAGCAGGGCATTCTGGCAGCCAAGTGGCTTGACCTTTATTAGTGAGCCTGGTTACCCCCTCTCGGAACCACAGACTTAGAAATCGCCAGCTCATATACAGTGCATACAATATATTTATATAATATATTTATATATATACCCTTATACACCATTTTAATAAAAAATATCACAAAATTCTTCTAAGTCCCTCGGGAAGAGTGAAAGACGTGCACGTTCATTTTCAGAGCTCCTAGACCTTCCTATAAGAAGTTAGCCAAAAAGTAGATTCGAAAAACGCTTAGGTTAAGTTTCAGAGTTGCTTCTAATGTACCGAAGCTGGACTTAGACATAATTTCACTCTCACAACATTATGGCTGGTTGGAGACAGTCCGAACCACAAGTACCGGGTCCATGGTGCTGGGCGTATACTGGGGGGACGGGGACGACTCCCATTAACCAATAACTATACCGGGGATACGCTTATCACAATGCCTTTTTGGTCTGTGCTGAAGCAGGGCATTCTGGCAGCCAAGTGGCTTGACCTTTATTAGTGAGCCTGGTTACCCCCTCTCGGAACCACAGACTTAGAAATCGCCAGCTCATATACTGTACAGTGCATAAAATATATTTATATAATATATTTATATATATATACCCTTATACACCATTTTAATAAAAAATATCACAAAATTCTTCTAAGTCCCTTGGGAAGAGTGAACGACGCGCACGTTCATTTTCAGAGCTCCTAGACCTTCCTATAAGAAGTTAGCCAAAAAGTAGCTTCGAAAAACGCTTAGGTTAAGTTTCAGAGTTGCTTCTAATGTACCAAAGCTGGACTTAGACATAATTTCACTCTCACAACATTATGGCTGGTTGGAGACAGTCCGAACCACAAGTACCGGGTCCATGGTTCTGGGCGTATACTGGGGGGACGACGACGACTCCCATTAACCCCTGACTATACCGGGGAAACGCTTATCACAATGCCTTTCTGGTCTGTGCTGAAGCAGGGCATTCTGGCAGCCAAGTGGCTTGACCTTTATTAGTGAGCCTGGTTACCCCCTCTCGGAACCACAGACTTAGAAATCGCCAGCTCATATACAGTGCATAAAATATATATATATATATACCCTTATACACCATTTTAATAAAAAATATCACAAAATTCTTCTAAGTCCCTCGGGAAGAGTGATAGACGCGCACGTTCATTTTGAGAGCTCCTAGACCTTCCTATAAGAAGTTAGCCAAAAAGTAGCTTCGAAAAACGCTTAGGTTAAGTTTCAGAGTTGCTTCTAATGTACCAAAGCTGGACTTAGACATAATTTCACTCTCACAACATTATGGCTGGTTGGAGACAGTCCGAACCACAAGTACCGGGTCCATGGTTCTGGGCGTATACTGGGGGGACGGGGACGACTCCCATTAACCCCTGACTATACCGGGGATACGCTTATCACAATGCCTTTCTGGTCTGTGCTGAAGCAGGGCATTCTGGCAGCCAAGTGGCTTGACCTTTATTAGTGAGCCTGGTTACCCCCTCTCGGAACCACAGACTTAGAAATCGCAAGCTCATATACAGTGCATAAAATATATATATATATATACCCTTATACACCATTTTAATAAAAAATATCACAAAATTCTTCTAAGTCCCTCGGGAAGAGTGAAAGACGTGCACGTTCATTTTCAGAGCTCCTAGACCTTCCTATAAGAAGTTAGCCAAAAAGTAGATTCGAAAAACGCTTAGGTTAAGTTTCAGAGTTGCTTCTAATGTACCAAAGCTGGACTTAGACATAATTTCACTCTCACAACATTATGGCTGGTTGGAGACAGTCCGAACCACAAGTACCGGGTCCATGGTGCTGGGCGTATACTGGGGGGACGGGGACGACTCCCATTAACCAATGACTATACCGGGGATACGCTTATCACAATGCCTTTTTGGTCTGTGCTGAAGCAGGGCATTCTGGCAGCCAAGTGGCTTGACCTTTATTAGTGAGCCTGGTTACCCCCTCTCGGAACCACAGACTTAGAAATCGCCAGCTCATATACTGTACAGTGCATAAAATATATTTATATAATATATTTATATATATATACCCTTATACACCATTTTAATAAAAAATATCACAAAATTCTTCTAAGTTCCTCGGGAAGAGTGAAAGACGCGCACGTTCATTTTCAGACCTCCTAGACCTTCCTATAAGAAGTTAGCCAAAAAGTAGCTTAGAAAAACGCTTAGGTTAAGTTTCAGAGTTGCTTCTAATGTACCAAAGCTGGACTTAGACATAATTTCACTCTCACAACATTATGGCTGGTTGGAGACAGTCCGAACCAAAAGTACCGAGTCCATGGTTCTGGGCGTATACTGGGGGGACGACGACGACTCCCATTAACCCCTGACTATACCGGGGAAACGCTTATCACAATGCCTTTCTGGTCTGTGCTGAAGCAGGGCATTCTGGCAGCCAAGTGGCTTGACCTTTATTAGTGAGCCTGGTTACCCCCTCTCGGAACCACAGACTTAGAAATCGCCAGCTCATATACAGTGCATAATATATATATATATATATATACCCTTATACACCATTTTAATAAAAAATATCACAAAATTCTTCTAAGTCCCTCGGGAAGAGTTATAGACGCGCACGTTCATTTTGAGAGCTCCTAGACCTTCCTATAAGAAGTTAGCCAAAAAGTAGCTTCGAAAAACGCTTAGGTTAAGTTTCAGAGTTGCTTCTAATGTACCAAAGCTGGACTTAGACATAATTTCACTCTCACAACATTATGGCTGGTTGGAGACAGTCCGAACCACAAGTACCGGGTCCATGGTTCTGGGCGTATACTGGGGGGACGGGGACGACTCCCATTAACCCCTGACTATACCGGGGATACGCTTATCACAATGCCTTTCTGGTCTGTGCTGAAGCAGGGCATTCTGGCAGCCAAGTGGCTTGACCTTTATTAGTGAGCCTGGTTACCCCCTCTCGGAACCACAGACTTAGAAATCGCAAGCTCATATACAGTGCATAAAATATATATATATATATATACCCTTATACACCATTTTAATAAAAAATATCACAAAATTCTTCTAAGTCCCTCGGGAAGAGTGATAGACGCGCACGTTCATTTTCAGAGCTCCTAGACCTTCCTATAAGAAGTTAGCCAAAAAGTAGCTTCGAAAAACGCTTAGGTAAAGTTTCAGAGTTGCTTCTAATGTACCAAAGCTGGACTTAGACATAATTTCACTCTCACAACATTATGGCTGGTTGGAGACAGTCCGAACCACAAGTACCGGGTCCATGGTTCTGGGCGTATACTGGGGGGACAGGGACGACTCCCATTAACCCCTGACTATACCGGGGATACGCTTATCACAATGCCTTTCTGGTCTGTGCTGAAGCAGGGCATTCTGGCAGCCAAGTGGCTTGACCTTTATTAGTGAGCCTGGTACCCCCTCTCGGAACCACAGACTTAGAAATCGCAAGCTCATATACAGTGCATAAAATATATATATATATATATATATATATATATACTCTTATACACCATTTTAATAAAAAATATCACAAAATTCTTCTAAGTCCCTCGGGAAGAGTGAAAGACGCGCACGTTCATTTTCAGAGCTCCTAGACCTTCCTATAAGAAGTTAGCCAAAAAGTAGCTTCGAAAAACGCTTAGGTTAAGTTTCAGAGTTGCTTCTAATGTACCAAAGCTGGACTTAGACATACAGTAATTTCACTCTCACAACATTATGGCTGGTTGGAGACAGTCCGAACCACAAGTACCGGGTCCATGGTTCTGGGCGTATACTGGGGGGACGGGGACGACTCCCATTAACCCCTGACTATACTGGGGATACGCTTATCACAATGCCTTTCTGGTCTGTGCTGAAGCAGGGCATTCTGGCAGCCAAGTGGCTTGACCTTTATTAGTGAGCCTGGTTACCCCCTCTCGGAACCACAGACTTAGAAATCGCAAGCTCATATACAGTGCATACAATATATTTATATAATATATTTATATATATACCCTTATACACGATTTTAATAAAAAATATCACAAAATTCTTCTAAGTCCCTCGGGAAGAGTGAAAGACGTGCACGTTCATTTTCAGAGCTCCTAGACCTTCCTATAAGAAGTTAGCCAAAAAGTAGATTCGAAAAACGCTTAGGTTAAGTTTCAGAGTTGCTTCTAATGTACCAAAGCTGGACTTAGACATAATTTCACTCTCACAACATTATGGCTGGTTGGAGACAGTCCGAACCACAAGTACCGGGTCCATGGTGCTGGGCGTATACTGGGGGGACGGGGACGACTCCCATTAACCAATGACTATACCGGGGATACGCTTATCACAATGCCTTTCTGGTCTGTGCTGAAGCAGGGCATTCTGGCAGCCAAGTGGCTTGACCTTTATTAGTGAGCCTGGTTACCCCCTCTCGGAACCACAGACTTAGAAATCGCCAGCTCATATACTGTACAGTGCATAAAATATATTTATATAATATATTTATATATATATACCCTTATACACCATTTTAATAAAAAATATCACAAAATTCTTCTAAGTCCCTTGGGAAGAGTGAAAGACGCGCACGTTCATTTTCAGAGCTCCTAGACCTTCCTATAAGAAGTTAGCCAAAAAGTAGCTTCGAAAAACGCTTAGGTTAAGTTTCAGAGTTGCTTCTAATGTACCAAAGCTGGACTTAGACATAATTTCACTCTCACAACATTATGGCTGGTTGGAGACAGTCCGAACCACAAGTACCGGGTCCATGGTTCTGGGCGTATACTGGGGGGACGACGACGACTCCCATTAACCCCTGACTATACCGGGGAAACGCTTATCACAATGCCTTTCTGGTCTGTGCTGAAGCAGGGCATTCTGGCAGCCAAGTGGCTTGACCTTTATTAGTGAGCCTGGTTACCCCCTCTCGGAACCACAGACTTAGAAATCGCCAGCTCATATACAGTGCATAAAATATATATATATATATACCCTTATACACCATTTTAATAAAAAATATCACAAAATTCTTCTAAGTCCCTCGGGAAGAGTGATAGACGCGCACGTTCATTTTCAGAGCTCCTAGACCTTCCTATAAGAAGTTAGCCAAAAAGTAGCTTCGAAAAACGCTTAGGTAAAGTTTCAGAGTTGCTTCTAATGTACCAAAGCTGGACTTAGACATAATTTCACTCTCACAACATTATGGCTGGTTGGAGACAGTCCGAACCACAAGTACCGGGTCCATGGTTCTGGGCGTATACTGGGGGGACAGGGACGACTCCCATTAACCCCTGACTATACCGGGGATACGCTTATCACAATGCCTTTCTGGTCTGTGCTGAAGCAGGGCATTCTGGCAGCCAAGTGGCTTGACCTTTATTAGTGAGCCTGGTTACCCCCTCTCGGAACCACAGACTTAGAAATCGCAAGCTCATATACAGTGCATAAAATATATATATATATATATATATATATATATATATATATACTCTTATACACCATTTTAATAAAAAATATCACAAAATTCTTCTAAGTCCCTCGGGAAGAGTGAAAGACGCGCACGTTCATTTTCAGAGCTCCTAGACCTTCCTATAAGAAGTTAGCCAAAAAGTAGCTTCGAAAAACGCTTAGGTTAAGTTTCAGAGTTGCTTCTAATGTACCAAAGCTGGACTTAGACATACAGTAATTTCACTCTCACAACATTATGGCTGGTTGGAGACAGTCCGAACCACAAGTACCGGGTCCATGGTTCTGGGCGTATACTGGGGGGACGGGGACGACTCCCATTAACCCCTGACTATACCGGGGATACGCTTATCACAATGCCTTTCTGGTCTGTGCTGAAGCAGGGCATTCTGGCAGCCAAATGGCTTGACCTTTATTAGTGAGCCTGGTTACCCCCTCTCGGAACCACAGACTTAGAAATCGCAAGCTCATATACAGTGCATACAATATATTTATATAATATATTTATATATATACCCTTATACACCATTTTAATAAAAAATATCACAAAATTCTTCTAAGTCCCTCGGGAAGAGTGAAAGACGCGCACGTTCATTTTCAGACCTCCTAGACCTTCCTATAAGAAGTTAGCCAAAAAGTAGCTTCGAAAAACGCTTAGGTTAAGTTTCAGAGTTGCTTCTAATGTACCAAAGCTGGACTTAGACATAATTTCACTCTCACAACATTATGGCTGGTTGGAGACAGTCCGAACCACAAGTACCGAGTCCATGGTTCTGGGCGTATACTGGGGGGACGACGACGACTCCCATTAACCCCTGACTATACCGGGGAAACGCTTATCACAATGCCTTTCTGGTCTGTGCTGAAGCAGGGCATTCTGGCAGCCAAGTGGCTTGACCTTTATTAGTGAGCCTGGTTACCCCCTCTCGGAACCACAGACTTAGAAATCGCCAGCTCATATACAGTGCATAATATATATATATATATATACCCTTATACACCATTTTAATAAAAAATATCACAAAATTCTTCTAAGTCCCTCGGGAAGAGTGATAGACGCGCACGTTCATTTTGAGAGCTCCTAGACCTTCCTATAAGAAGTTAGCCAAAAAGTAGCTTCGAAAAACGCTTAGGTTAAGTTTCAGAGTTGCTTCTAATGTACCAAAGCTGGACTTAGACATAATTTCACTCTCACAACATTATGGCTGGTTGGAGACAGTCCGAACCACAAGTACCGGGTCCATGGTTCTGGGCGTATACTGGGGGGACGGGGACGACTCCCATTAACCCCTGACTATACCGGGGATACGCTTATCACAATGCCTTTCTGGTCTGTGCTGAAGCAGGGCATTCTGGCAGCCAAGTGGCTTGACCTTTATTAGTGAGCCTGGTTACCCCCTCTCGGAACCACAGACTTAGAAATCGCAAGCTCATATACAGTGCATAAAATATATATATATATATATACCCTTATACACCATTTTAATAAAAAATATCACAAAATTCTTCTAAGTCCCTCGGGAAGAGTGATAGACGCGCACGTTCATTTTCAGAGCTCCTAGACCTTCCTATAAGAAGTTAGCCAAAAAGTAGCTTCGAAAAACGCTTAGGTAAAGTTTCAGAGTTGCTTCTAATGTACCAAAGCTGGACTTAGACATAATTTCACTCTCACAACATTATGGCTGGTTGGAGACAGTCCGAACCACAAGTACCGGGTCCATGGTTCTGGGCGTATACTGGGGGGACAGGGACGACTCCCATTAACCCCTGACTATACCGGGGATACGCTTATCACAATGCCTTTCTGGTCTGTGCTGAAGCAGGGCATTCTGGCAGCCAAGTGGCTTGACCTTTATTAGTGAGCCTGGTACCCCCTCTCGGAACCACAGACTTAGAAATCGTAAGCTCATATACAGTGCATAAAATATATATATATATATATATATATATACTCTTATACACCATTTTAATAAAAAATATCACAAAATTCTTCTAAGTCCCTCGGGAAGAGTGAAAGACGCGCACGTTCATTTTCAGAGCTCCTAGACCTTCCTATAAGAAGTTAGCCAAAAAGTAGCTTCGAAAAACGCTTAGGTTAAGTTTCAGAGTTGCTTCTAATGTACCAAAGCTGGACTTAGACATACAGTAATTTCACTCTCACAACATTATGGCTGGTTGGAGACAGTACGAACCACAAGTACCGGGTCCATGGTTCTGGGCGTATACTGGGGGGACGGGGACGACTCCCATTAACCCCTGACTATACTGGGGATACGCTTATCACAATGCCTTTCTGGTCTGTGCTGAAGCAGGGCATTCTGGCAGCCAAGTGGCTTGACCTTTATTAGTGAGCCTGGTTACCCCCTCTCGGAACCACAGACTTAGAAATCGCAAGCTCATATACAGTGCATACAATATATTTATATAATATATTTATATATATACCCTTATACACGATTTTAATAAAAAATATCACAAAATTCTTCTAAGTCCCTCGGGAAGAGTGAAAGACGTGCACGTTCATTTTCAGAGCTCCTAGACCTTCCTATAAGAAGTTAGCCAAAAAGTAGATTCGAAAAACGCTTAGGTTAAGTTTCAGAGTTGCTTCTAATGTACCAAAGCTGGACTTAGACATAATTTCACTCTCACAACATTATGGCTGGTTGGAGACAGTCCGAACCACAAGTACCGGGTCCATGGTGCTGGGCGTATACTGGGGGGACGGGGACGACTCCCATTAACCAATGACTATACCGGGGATACGCTTATCACAATGCCTTTCTGGTCTGTGCTGAAGCAGGGCATTCTGGCAGCCAAGTGGCTTGACCTTTATTAGTGAGCCTGGTTACCCCCTCTCGGAACCACAGACTTAGAAATCGCCAGCTCATATACTGTACAGTGCATAAAATATATTTATATAATATATTTATATATATATACCCTTATACACCATTTTAATAAAAAATATCACAAAATTCTTCTAAGTCCCTTGGGAAGAGTGAAAGACGCGCACGTTCATTTTCAGAGCTCCTAGACCTTCCTATAAGAAGTTAGCCAAAAAGTAGCTTCGAAAAACGCTTAGGTTAAGTTTCAGAGTTGCTTCTAATGTACCAAAGCTGGACTTAGACATAATTTCACTCTCACAACATTATGGCTGGTTGGAGACAGTCCGAACCACAAGTACCGGGTCCATTGTTCTGGGCGTATACTGGGGGGACGACGACGACTCCCATTAACCCCTGACTATACCGGGGAAACGCTTATCACAATGCCTTTCTGGTCTGTGCTGAAGCAGGGCATTCTGGCAGCCAAGTGGCTTGACCTTTATTAGTGAGCCTGGTTACCCCCTCTCGGAACCACAGACTTAGAAATCGCCAGCTCATATACAGTGCATACAATATATTTATATAATATATTTATATATATACCCTTATACACCATTTTAATAAAAAATATCACAAAAATCTTCTAAGTCCCTCGGGAAGAGTGAAAGACGTGCACGTTCATTTTCAGAGCTCCTAGACCTTCCTATAAGAAGTTAGCCAAAAAGTAGCTTCGAAAAACGCTTAGGTTAAGTTTCAGAGTTGCTTCTAATGTACCAAAGCTGGACTTAGACATAATTTCACTCTCACAACATTATGGCTGGTTGGAGACAGTCCGAACCACAAGTACCGGGTCCATGGTTCTGGGCGTATACTGGGGGGACGGGGACGACTCCCATTAACCCCTGACTATACCGGGGATACGCTTATCACAATGCCTTTCTGGTCTGTGCTGAAGCAGGGCATTCTGGCAGCCAAGTGGCTTGACCTTTATTAGTGAGCCTGGTTACCCCCTCTCGGAACCACAGACTTAGAAATCGCAAGCTCATATACAGTGCATAAAATATATATATATATATACCCTTATACACCATTTTAATAAAAAATATCACAAAATTCTTCTAAGTCCCTCGGGAAGAGTGAAAGACGCGCACGTTCATTTTCAGAGCTCCTTGACCTTCCTATAAGAAGTTAGCCAAAAAGTAGCTTCGAAAAACGCTTAGGTTAAGTTTCAGAGTTGCTTCTAATGTACCAAAGCTGGACTTAGACATACAGTAATTTCACTCTCACAACATTATGGCTGGTTGGAGACAGTCCGAACCACAAGTACCGGGTCCATGGTTCTGGGCATATACTGGGGGGACGGGGACGACTCCCATTAACCCCTGACTATACCGGGGATACGCTTATCACAATGCCTTTCTGGTCTGTGCTGAAGCAGGGCATTCTGGCAGCCAAGTGGCTTGACCTTTATTAGTGAGCCTGGTTACCCCCTCTCGGAACCACAGACTTAGAAATCGCCAGCTCATATACAGTACAGTGCATAAAATATATTTACTGCACCGACACACTTTATTCGAGCAAATACCCAGTATGTACCTGGCAGATACCTGGAATGCGCCGCTCCTCACCTCTGACAAGCCCCGTTGCGTTTGCCTTCCCAGCCTGGGTTCATGCCTGGCTGACGGGCGGCTGATCTGTTAAATGATAATGATTAGGATTTAATAGGCTGCAATGCTTCGCGTGTCTACCAGATGGCATAAATTCATGAATTGTAATGCAGTATATATATATATACTGTGCAGTATTGCAGCCAGGGGGAATAAAATGCTTCAATCCCTGCCTGGAAAATACCTCAATGCACTCGGGCAGAAAACAGTCACAAACCTCAATACACCCGGGTATACCCGAATTCGTGGGACTAGCCGAGCTCGAATAAAGTGTGTCGCCAGTGTATATAATATATTTATATATATACCCTTATAAACCATTTTAATAAAAAATATCACAAAATTCTTCTAAGTCCCTTGGGAAGAGTGAAAGACGCGCACGTTCATTTTCAGAGCTCCTAGACCTTCCTATAAGAAGTTAGCCAAAAAGTAGCTTCGAAAAACGCTTAGGTTAAGTTTCAGAGTTGCTTCTAATGTACCAAAGCTGGACTTAGACATAATTTCACTCTCACAACATTATGGCTGGTTGGAGACAGTCCGAACCACAAGTACCGGGTCCATGGTTCTGGGCGTATACTGGGGGGACGACGACGACTCCCATTAACCCCTGACTATACCGGGGAAACGCTTATCACAATGCCTTTCTGGTCTGTGCTGAAGCAGGGCATTCTGGCAGCCAAGTGGCTTGACCTTTATTAGTGAGCCTGGTTACCCCCTCTCGGAACCACAGACTTAGAAATCGCCAGCTCATATACAGTGCATAAAATATATATATATATATATACCCTTATACACCATTTTAATAAAAAATATCACAAAATTCTTCTAAGTCCCTCGGGAAGAGTGATAGACGCGCACGTTCATTTTGAGAGCTCCTAGACCTTCCTATAAGAAGTTAGCCAAAAAGTAGCTTCGAAAAACGCTTAGGTTAAGTTTCAGAGTTGCTTCTAATGTACCAAAGCTGGACTTAGACATAATTTCACTCTCACAACATTATGGCTGGTTGGAGACAGTCCGAACCACAAGTACCGGGTCCATGGTTCTGGGCGTATACTGGGGGGACGGGGACGACTCCCATTAACCCCTGACTATACCGGGGATACGCTTATCACAATGCCTTTCTGGTCTGTGCTGAAGCAGGGCATTCTGGCAGCCAAGTGGCTTGACCTTTATTAGTGAGCCTGGTTACCCCCTCTCGGAACCACAGACTTAGAAATCGCAAGCTCATATACAGTGCATAAAATATATATATATATATACCCTTATACACCATTTTAATAAAAAATATCACAAAATTCTTCTAAGTCCCTCGGGAAGAGTGAAAGACGCGCACGTTCATTTTCAGAGCTCCTAGACCTTCCTATAAGAAGTTAGCCAAAAAGTAGCTTCGAAAAACGCTTAGGTTAAGTTTCAGAGTTGCTTCTAATGTACCAAAGCTGGACTTAGACATACAGTAATTTCACTCTCACAACATTATGGCTGGTTGGAGACAGTCCGAACCACAAGTACCGGGTCCATGGTTCTGGGCATATACTGGGGGGACGGGGACGACTCCCATTAACCCCTGACTATACCGGGGATACGCTTATCACAATGCCTTTCTGGTCTGTGCTGAAGCAGGGCATTCTGGCAGCCAAGTGGCTTGACCTTTATTAGTGAGCCTGGTTACCCCCTCTCGGAACCACAGACTTAGAAATCGCCAGCTCATATACAGTGCATACAATATATTTATATAATATATTTATATATATACCCTTATACACCATTTTAATAAAAAATATCACAAAATTCTTCTAAGTCCCTCGGGAAGAGTGAAAGACGTGCACGTTCATTTTCAGAGCTCCTAGACCTTCCTATAAGAAGTTAGCCAAAAAGTAGATTCGAAAAACGCTTAGGTTAAGTTTCAGAGTTGCTTCTAATGTACCAAAGCTGGACTTAGACATAATTTCACTCTCACAACATTATGGCTGGTTGGAGACAGTCCGAACCACAAGTACCGGGTCCATGGTGCTGGGCGTATACTGGGGGGACGGGGACGACTCCCATTAACCAATGACTATACCGGGGATACGCGTATCACAATGCCTTTTTGGTCTGTGCTGAAGCAGGGCATTCTGGCAGCCAAGTGGCTTGACCTTTATTAGTGAGCCTGGTTACCCCCTCTCGGAACCACAGACTTAGAAATCGCCAGCTCATATACTGTACAGTGCATAAAATATATTTATATAATATATTTATATATATATACCCTTATACACCATTTTAATAAAAAATATCACAAAATTCTTCTAAGTCCCTCGGGAAGAGTGAAAGACGCGCACGTTCATTTTCAGACCTCCTAGACCTTCCTATAAGAAGTTAGCCAAAAAGTAGCTTCGAAAAACGCTTAGGTTAAGTTTCAGAGTTGCTTCTAATGTACCAAAGCTGGACTTAGACATAATTTCACTCTCACAACATTATGGCTGGTTGGAGACAGTCCGAACCAAAAGTACCGAGTCCATGGTTCTGGGCGTATACTGGGGGGACGACGACGACTCCCATTAACCCCTGACTATACCGGGGAAACGCTTATCACAATGCCTTTCTGGTCTGTGCTGAAGCAGGGCATTCTGGCAGCCAAGTGGCTTGACCTTTATTAGTGAGCCTGGTTACCCCCTCTCGGAACCACAGACTTAGAAATCGCCAGCTCATATACAGTGCATAATATATATATATATATATACCCTTATACACCATTTTAATAAAAAATATCACAAAATTCTTCTAAGTCCCTCGGGAAGAGTGATAGACGCGCACGTTCATTTTGAGAGCTCCTAGACCTTCCTATAAGAAGTTAGCCAAAAAGTAGCTTCGAAAAACGCTTAGGTTAAGTTTCAGAGTTGCTTCTAATGTACCAAAGCTGGACTTAGACATAATTTCACTCTCACAACATTATGGCTGGTTGGAGACAGTCCGAACCACAAGTACCGGGTCCATGGTTCTGGGCGTATACTGGGGGGACGGGGACGACTCCCATTAACCCCTGACTATACCGGGGATACGCTTATCACAATGCCTTTCTGGTCTGTGCTGAAGCAGGGCATTCTGGCAGCCAAGTGGCTTGACCTTTATTAGTGAGCCTGGTTACCCCCTCTCGGAACCACAGACTTAGAAATCGCAAGCTCATATACAGTGCATAAAATATATATATATATATATATACCCTTATACACCATTTTAATAAAAAATATCACAAAATTCTTCTAAGTCCCTCGGGAAGAATGATAGACGCGCACGTTCATTTTCAGAGCTCCTAGACCTTCCTATAAGAAGTTAGCCAAAAAGTAGCTTCGAAAAACGCTTAGGTAAAGTTTCAGAGTTGCTTCTAATGTACCAAAGCTGGACTTAGACATAATTTCACTCTCACAACATTATGGCTGGTTGGAGACAGTCCGAACCACAAGTACCGGGTCCATGGTTCTGGGCGTATACTGGGGGGACAGGGACGACTCCCATTAACCCCTGACTATACCGGGGATACGCTTATCACAATGCCTTTCTGGTCTGTGCTGAAGCAGGGCATTCTGGCAGCCAAGTGGCTTGACCTTTATTAGTGAGCCTGGTACCCCCTCTCGGAACCACAGACTTAGAAATCGCAAGCTCATATACAGTGCATAAAATATATATATATATATATATATATATACTCTTATACACCATTTTAATAAAAAATATCACAAAATTCTTCTAAGTCCCTCGGGAAGAGTGAAAGACGCGCACGTTCATTTTCAGAGCTCCTAGACCTTCCTATAAGAAGTTAGCCAAAAAGTAGCTTCGAAAAACGCTTAGGTTAAGTTTCAGAGTTGCTTCTAATGTACCAAAGCTGGACTTAGACATACAGTAATTTCACTCTCACAACATTATGGCTGGTTGGAGACAGTCCGAACCACAAGTACCGGGTCCATGGTTCTGGGCGTATACTGGGGGGACGGGGACGACTCCCATTAACCCCTGACTATACTGGGGATACGCTTATCACAATGCCTTTCTGGTCTGTGCTGAAGCAGGGCATTCTGGCAGCCAAGTGGCTTGACCTTTATTAGTGAGCCTGGTACCCCCTCTCGGAACCACAGACTTAGAAATCGCAAGCTCATATACAGTGCATACAATATATTTATATAATATATTTATATATATACCCTTATACACGATTTTAATAAAAAATATCACAAAATTCTTCTAAGTCCCTCGGGAAGAGTGAAAGACGTGCACGTTCATTTTCAGAGCTCCTAGACCTTCCTATAAGAAGTTAGCCAAAAAGTAGATTCGAAAAACGCTTAGGTTAAGTTTCAGAGTTGCTTCTAATGTACCAAAGCTGGACTTAGACATAATTTCACTCTCACAACATTATGGCTGGTTGGAGACAGTCCGAACCACAAGTACCGGGTCCATG
The DNA here is from genome assembly GCF_040206685.1 of Ascaphus truei. Classification (NCBI taxonomy): domain Eukaryota; kingdom Metazoa; phylum Chordata; class Amphibia; order Anura; family Ascaphidae; genus Ascaphus; species Ascaphus truei. The sequence continues at coordinate 285,681,246 of NC_134483.1, forward strand.
GTGCTGGGCGTATACTGGGGGGACGGGGACGACTCCCATTAACCAATGACTATACCGGGGATACGCTTATCACAATGCCTTTCTGGTCTGTGCTGAAGCAGGGCATTCTGGCAGCCAAGTGGCTTGACCTTTATTAGTTAGCCTGGTTACCCCCTCTCGGAACCACAGACTTAGAAATCGCCAGCTCATATACTGTACAGTGCATAAAATATATTTATATAATATATTTATATATATATACCCTTATACACCATTTTAATAAAAAATATCACAAAATTCTTCTAAGTCCCTTGGGAAGAGTGAAAGACGCGCACGTTCATTTTCAGAGCTCCTAGACCTTCCTATAAGAAGTTAGCCAAAAAGTAGCTTCGAAAAACGCTTAGGTAAAGTTTCAGAGTTGCTTCTAATGTACCAAAGCTGGACTTAGACATAATTTCACTCTCACAACATTATGGCTGGTTGGAGACAGTCCGAACCACAAGTACCGGGTCCATGGTTCTGGGCGTATACTGGGGGGACAGGGACGACTCCCATTAACCCCTGACTATACCGGGGATACGCTTATCACAATGCCTTTCTGGTCTGTGCTGAAGCAGGGCATTCTGGCAGCCAAGTGGCTTGACCTTTATTAGTGAGCCTGGTTACCCCCTCTCGGAACCACAGACTTAGAAATCGCAAGCTCATATACAGTGCATAAAATATATATATATATATATATATATATATATATATATACTCTTATACACCATTTTAATAAAAAATATCACAAAATTCTTCTAAGTCCCTCGGGAAGAGTGAAAGACGCGCACGTTCATTTTCAGAGCTCCTAGACCTTCCTATAAGAAGTTAGCCAAAAAGTAGCTTCGAAAAACGCTTAGGTTAAGTTTCAGAGTTGCTTCTAATGTACCAAAGCTGGACTTAGACATAATTTCACTCTCACAACATTATGGCTGGTTGGAGACAGTCCGAACCACAAGTACCGGGTCCATGGTGCTGGGCGTATACTGGGGGGACGGGGACGACTCCCATTAACCAATGACTATACCGGGGATACGCTTATCACAATGCCTTTCTGGTCTGTGCTGAAGCAGGGCATTCTGGCAGCCAAGTGGCTTGACCTTTATTAGTGAGCCTGGTTACCCCCTCTCGGAACCACAGACTTAGAAATCGCCAGCTCATATACTGTACAGTGCATAAAATATATTTATATAATATATTTATATATATATACCCTTATACACCATTTTAATAAAAAATATCACAAAATTCTTCTAAGTCCCTTGGGAAGAGTGAAAGACGCGCACGTTCATTTTCAGAGCTCCTAGACCTTCCTATAAGAAGTTAGCCAAAAAGTAGCTTCGAAAAACGCTTAGGTTAAGTTTCAGAGTTGCTTCTAATGTACCAAAGCTGGACTTAGACATAATTTCACTCTCACAACATTATGGCTGGTTGGAGACAGTCCGAACCACAAGTACCGGGTCCATGGTTCTGGGCGTATACTGGGGGGACGACGACGACTCCCATTAACCCCTGACTATACCGGGGAAACGCTTATCACAATGCCTTTCTGGTCTGTGCTGAAGCAGGGCATTCTGGCAGCCAAGTGGCTTGACCTTTATTAGTGAGCCTGGTTACCCCCTCTCGGAACCACAGACTTAGAAATCGCCAGCTCATATACAGTGCATAAAATATATATATATATATACCCTTATACACCATTTTAATAAAAAATATCACAAAATTCTTCTAAGTCCCTCGGGAAGAGTAATAGACGCGCACGTTCATTTTCAGAGCTCCTAGACCTTCCTATAAGAAGTTAGCCAAAAAGTAGCTTCGAAAAACGCTTAGGTAAAGTTTCAGAGTTGCTTCTAATGTACCAAAGCTGGACTTAGACATAATTTCACTCTCACAACATTATGGCTGGTTGGAGACAGTCCGAACCACAAGTACCGGGTCCATGGTTCTGGGCGTATACTGGGGGGACAGGGACGACTCCCATTAACCCCTGACTATACCGGGGATACGCTTATCACAATGCCTTTCTGGTCTGTGCTGAAGCAGGGCATTCTGGCAGCCAAGTGGCTTGACCTTTATTAGTGAGCCTGGTTACCCCCTCTCGGAACCACAGACTTAGAAATCGCAAGCTCATATACAGTGCATAAAATATATATATATATATATATATATATATATATATATATATACTCTTATACACCATTTTAATAAAAAATATCACAAAATTCTTCTAAGTCCCTCGGGAAGAGTGAAAGACGCGCACGTTCATTTTCAGAGCTCCTAGACCTTCCTATAAGAAGTTAGCCAAAAAGTAGCTTCGAAAAACGCTTAGGTTAAGTTTCAGAGTTGCTTCTAATGTACCAAAGCTGGACTTAGACATACAGTAATTTCACTCTCACAACATTATGGCTGGTTGGAGACAGTCCGAACCACAAGTACCGGGTCCATGGTTCTGGGCGTATACTGGGGGGACGGGGACGACTCCCATTAACCCCTGACTATACCGGGGATACGCTTATCACAATGCCTTTCTGGTCTGTGCTGAAGCAGGGCATTCTGGCAGCCAAATGGCTTGACCTTTATTAGTGAGCCTGGTTACCCCCTCTCGGAACCACAGACTTAGAAATCGCAAGCTCATATACAGTGCATACAATATATTTATATAATATATTTATATATATACCCTTATACACCATTTTAATAAAAAATATCACAAAATTCTTCTAAGTCCCTTGGGAAGAGTGAAAGACGCGCACGTTCATTTTCAGAGCTCCTAGACCTTCCTATAAGAAGTTAGCCAAAAAGTAGCTTCGAAAAACGCTTAGGTTAAGTTTCAGAGTTGCTTCTAATGTACCAAAGCTGGACTTAGACATAATTTCACTCTCACAACATTATGGCTGGTTGGAGACAGTCCGAACCACAAGTACCGGGTCCATGGTTCTGGGCGTATACTGGGGGGACGACGACGACTCCCATTAACCCCTGACTATACCGGAGAAACGCTTATCACAATGCCTTTCTGGTCTGTGCTGAAGCAGGGCATTCTGGCAGCCAAGTGGCTTGACCTTTATTAGTGAGCCTGGTTACCTCCTCTCGGAACCACAGACTTAGAAATCGCCAGCTCATATACAGTGCATAATATATATATATATATATATACCCTTATACACCATTTTAATAAAAAATATCACAAAATTCTTCTAAGTCCCTCGGGAAGAGTGATAGACGCGCACGTTCATTTTGAGAGCTCCTAGACCTTCCTATAAGAAGTTAGCCAAAAAGTAGCTTCGAAAAACGCTTAGGTTAAGTTTCAGAGTTACTTCTAATGTACCAAAGCTGGACTTAGACATAATTTCACTCTCACAACATTATGGCTGGTTGGAGACAGTCCGAACCACAAGTACCGGGTCCATGGTTCTGGGCGTATACTGGGGGGACGGGGACGACTCCCATTAACCCCTGACTATACCGGGGATACGCTTATCACAATGCCTTTCTGGTCTGTGCTGAAGCAGGGCATTCTGGCAGCCAAGTGGCTTGACCTTTATTAGTGAGCCTGGTTACCCCCTCTCGGAACCACAGACTTAGAAATCGCAAGCTCATATACAGTGCATAAAATATATATATATATATATATACCCTTATACACCATTTTAATAAAAAATATCACAAAATTCTTCTAAGTCCCTCGGGAAGAGTGAAAGACGCGCACGTTCATTTTCAGAGCTCCTAGACCTTCCTATAAGAAGTTAGCCAAAAAGTAGCTTCGAAAAACGCTTAGGTTAACTTTCAGAGTTGCTTCTAATGTACCAAAGCTGGACTTAGACATACAGTAATTTCACTCTCACAACATTATGGCTGGTTGGAGACAGTCCGAACCACAAGTACCGGGTCCATGGTTCTGGGCGTATACTGGGGGGACGGGGACGACTCCCATTAACCCCTGACTATACCGGGGATACGCTTATCACAATGCCTTTCTGGTCTGTGCTGAAGCAGGGCATTCTGGCAGCCAAGTGGCTTGACCTTTATTAGTGAGCCTGGTTACCCCCTCTCGGAACCACAGACTTAGAAATCGCCAGCTCATATACAGTGCATAATATATATATATATATATATATATATATATATATATACTAGCTGAGAGCCCCGGCGTTGCCCGGGATGTTTGTGGTGTGGGTGTGGCATTTGGGTGGGGAGTGGTCCACGCGGCCCATGTGCGGTGGTAGTGCTGCTGTGGCTGTACTGATGGTGATTGTATTGGTGTGCTGATTTGGGAGGGTTTGGTGCTGATGTGGGGGTGCGGATGTGGGTGTGCCGATGGGGGAGGTGCAAAGGTGGCGATGTGTGGGTGCTGATGGTGTTGATGGGGGCTGGGAATGGTGGGGAGCCGAGAATGCCAGTGTGCTGGGGGGGCATGGGATACCGGTGTGCTGATGTGGTGGTGCTGGGGTGTGTGTGTATACACGTGTGTGTGTATGTGTATACACGTGTGTGTGTATGTGTATACACGTGTGTGTGTGTATACACGTGTGTGTGTATACACGTGTGTGTGTGTGTATACACGTGTGTGTGTGTATACACGTGTGTGTGTGTATACACGTGTGTGTGTATACACGTGTGTGTATACACGTGTGTGTGTATACACGTGTGTGTGTGTATACATGTGTGTGTGTATACACATGTGTGTGTGTATACACATGTGTGTGTATACACGTGTGTGTGTATACATTGTGTGTATGTATATATTGTGTGTGTGTATACGTGTGTGTGTATACACATGTGTGTATACACGTGTATACATGTTTGTGTGTGTATACATGTTTGTGTGTATACATTGTATGTGTGTGTGTGTATAAGTGTGTGTGTGTGTGTGTGTGTGTGTGTGTGTATGTGTGTGTGCACATGTTTGTGTGTGTATACACATGTGTGTGTGTATACGTGTGTGTGTGTGTATACATGTGTGTGTGTATACATGTGTGTGTATATACATGTGTGTGTGTACACATGTGTGTGTGTGTACACATGTGTGTGTGTGTACACATGTGTGTGTGTACACATGTGTGTGTGTGTACACATGTGTGTGTGTGTACACATGTGTGTGTGTGTGTGTACACATGTGTGTGTGTGTACACATGTGTGTGTATACACATGTGTGTGTGTGTACACATGTGTGTGTATACACATGTGTGTGTGTGTATACACGTGTGTGTGTATACACGTGTGTGTATACACGTGTGTGTGTGTATACATGTGTGTGTGTGTGTATACATGTGTGTGTGTGTATACATGTGTGTGTATACATGTGTGTGTGTGTATACATTATGTGTATGTATACCTGTGTGTATACGTGTGTGAGTGTATACGTGTGTGTGTGTGTATGTGTACATGTGTGTGTGTGTATGTCTCCACGTATGTGTTTGTATGTCTCCATGTGTGTGTGTGTATGTCTCCATGTGTGTGTGTACGTGTACATGTGTGTGAGTATACGTGTACATGTGTGTGTGTGTACGTGTCTACGTGTACATGTGTGTGTGTGTGTGTGTGTGTGTGTGTGTGTGTGTGTGTGTGTGTGTGTGTGTGTGTGTGTGTGTGTGTACGTGTACGTGTGTGTGTGTGTGTGTACGTGTCTACGTGTACATGTGTGTGTGCGTGTCTACGTGTACATGTGTGTGTGTCTACGTGTACGTGCGTGTGTGTCTACGTGCGTGTGTGTGTATGTGTGTATGTGTGTGTCTATGTGTGTGTCTATGTGTGTGTCTACGTGTGTGTGTTTGTGTCTACGTGTGTGTGTTTGTGTATACGTGTGTGTGTGTGTATACGTGTGTGTGTGTGTCTACGTCTGTGTGTGTGTGTGTGTGTCTACGTGTGTGTGTGTGTGTCTGTGTCCCTGTGTGTCCTTTGGCCCGTGACTCCGCCTCAGGGAAGGGGAGGGGGGTGGGGGTGG